>NC_056726.1:629404425-629552247 GCF_019279795.1 Protopterus annectens | reverse complement strand
GACTGTTTCAGCATGCTGACAGTAGATATTACATACATCAGATTTGGAAAAGACTGGTAGTCGTTTGCGTTTCAGTATGCTGAAAGATATTAAATACATCAGATTTGGAAAGACTACTATGTTTGTTTTCAGCTTGCTGACAGATATTACATACATCAGATTTGGAAAGACTAGCATGTTTGGTTTCAGCATGCTGACAGATATTACATACATCAGATTTGGAAAGACTAAGTTTGGTTCCAGCATCGTGACAGATATTACATAACTCAGATTTGGAAAGACTAGTATGTTTGGTTTCAGCATGCTGACAGATATTACATACATCAGGTTTGGAAGGACTAGTATGTTTTTTTTCAGCATGCTGACAGATATTACATACATAAGATTTGGAAAGACTAGTATGTTTGGTTTCAGCATGCTGACAGATATTAAATACATCAGATTTGGAAAGACTACTATGTTTGGTTTCAGCATGCTGACAGATATTATATACATCAGATTTGGAAAGACTATGTTTGGTTTCAGCATGCTGACGGATATTACATATATCGGATTTGGAAAGACTAGTATATTTGGTTTCAGCATGATGACAAATATTACATACATCAGATTTGGAAAGACTAGTATGTTTGGTTTCAGCATGCTGACAGATATACTGAACAAGATGTCAATGAAACTGTTGAAGAAACACACAAGTGGCAGAATGCTGGCCAGAGAAACACCACCGAACACAATATCTGCACGAAAGTAAAACCAAAAGATTTATTTAAAAATAGTTCGGTGAGAGCATTCTCTCCACCTTCATCAGATAATAGTTTGGTATCAAACACCTCCTTTTATACACAGCTGAAGATTGTTTAATTAGTTAATACAATTAATGGTAAACCAATAACTTAAGCTGTAATAATCAAAGGTGGTGAGTTTAAAATGGGCTATGCTCAATACACATAAAAAACATTGGTAATAAGCCTTAATAAAACCATATTGATGTATTACTATATATACATAACTATAAAACCATACACATAAATAACATAAGAAAAAATGTTATATGAAACTCCATTCTCATAACATGATACGCAAATTATGTTCTCTAACTACTGATAACATGAATATAAATGTATATATATATATATATATATATATATATATATATATATATATAATGACTACATAACTTATACCTGAACGCAGCCTTGAAGTGAATGAATTGATAAATTAATGAAATGATAACAAAAAATGCAAAAATAGGGTTGTGTATACATCCTTAGAGTTCTGCATACGTTCTTACTGAACAGATTATAGAATTAATATATATACACACACACACCAATATCAGTTATTATTGTACACCATGTATACACCAAAAAGAAACTTCCTTACATAGGTGCAGGAAAGTCATATACATCTAAACATACTGTATACATATCCTAACTGTATCTGCTTCCCTATATTATATATTTATTATTGTTAAAATAAGTTTGATATAATATGATATTATTTACAATTAATTACTTGTTTCTGTGTTTGGCAAGTATGGATGAGTATGTGCAACAAATACTAGATAGCTTGATGAATTTTGAAAGGAAAGTACTATTCCCTACCTCCTGAGAGCTTTTAGTTTTAAAATACATTTTATGGAAACTATCTCATTTAAGCCTGGGAAAATATATGATGAAGTACGTACTTGCCAAAAAACCTCCTGTTCCTCTAGCTCAAGTTGCCAAGGCCCTCCCCTAATGGAGGGTTGTACTTGTTGTATAATAGAGAACAAAAAGGAATGGTCAACATGTTGGCTAACATGTTTTGTAAAGCATTATTCATGTCCCCAATACTTATTAGTGTACATGCTCGTATATTCTTTCTTAAATGGCCTATCGGTTTTACCGATATAAAGCATGAAAATTGTCTGCATGTTGCCACATAGACCACTCCTCTAGATAGGCAGTTAAATTTACCTTTAATTTTGTAATCTTTCCCTGCCATGCATATACTGTTGCCTACTGAAACAAATTTACACTGTGGGCAACACCCACATTTGTTCATTCCCTTTATAATACTGTGGGACTTGTTATTAGTTCTTTCTAACATATTCTTTAAATTTAGCCCCCTTCTGTAAGTGAACTTGGGTGTTTCACCCACACATTTGGTCAACTCTTGATCTTCCAACAGAACATTCCAGTTTTTATTAAAGATGTTTTGGATGGCCCTGTAATCTAGACAAAAAGTAAATAAAAAGGAAATGTTACTGAAGGAATTGACATTTGTGTTACTAGTAGTTTTAATAACTATTCTTCCGTCTCTGAGAATGGGTTGAAAATGCCCTGATTCTCTTTTAGTGATGACTTCCCTCCGAATAGTGTCAATAAATGAATTTGGATACCCCCTCAATGAAAACATAGAAGAAATGTGATCACATTCCCTAAGGAACTCATCTTGTTCAGAGACCATCCTTGTGGCCCTGACAAATTGTCCCTTAACCACACTCTTCTTTTGGTGGAAGGGATGTGAGCTGGTGAAATGCAGATAGGTGTTGGAGAAAGTTATTTTCCTATAAATGGTTGATTTTAACTTATTCTGCATTACATCCTTACTTAGTTTTACGTCTAAAAACGTAATTTCCATTTCGTTGAAGGAATATGTGAATTCCAAAAAATTAGTTGACCTAGTGATGCTATCAATAAAATTAGATATTAAGTTAGATGTACCCTTCCACAGGAAAAACATGTCATCTTGGTACCTGGTGTACCAAGAGACGTTTGTTTTAAAGAGTGGATTTGTAAATAGGTATTGGTTCTCCCATTGTGCTAGCACACTGTTAGCAAAAGTGCAACCACAGGGAGAACCCATTGCTATACCTGTGGTTTGAAGGAAGAATGTATTGTTAAACACTAAGTAGTTGTTAGTAAGAATTAAATCTAGTAGGGTTTCAACTAAGTGCATCTGATCTGTTGATGCCCCTTTCCTTAGCATGAAATCCACTGTCCATTCAACACCTATTTGATGTGGAATCACTGTATAAAGGTCTTTTATATCCACAACTAAAAATATGTTAGATGGATCAAAGGGAATTTTCCCAACATCTTCCAAAAAACTCCAGGAATCCCTGCATATTTGAATCTCTGATTTTAGTAGGGGTTTCAGAATGCTGTCAACTAATTTGGCACACGCAAATGTGATTGACCCCCTACCGTCCACAATTGGTCTAAAAGGAGGGTCAATCAAATCCTTATGGATCTTTGGTGTGCCAAAAATGGTGGGGATCCTGGGTGCTGACATCATGATGTACTGTAAGGTGTCATGGTCAATAATTCCTTCTAAAAACAAATCTCTCAATACTTCTCTAATCTTACTGTAGGCCCTGTTGACCTCATTAATACTAGCCTGCACATAAGAATTAGAACTAAGTAACTGATTGATCTTGTTATCATACACGTGTTGATCCATAAAAATCAACCCCCCTCCCTTATCGGGTGCCATCACCCTGATGTTACATTCATTAAGCATTTGTATAAATGCTAATTCATCTGAACTTGCATTGGGACAAGATCTACAGTCATTCATGCTACCCACATGGTTTCTGTGTGCTAAGTCCCTTAAATCAAGTTCACATGATTTTTCAAAAAAGGCTAAAATTCCTGTTAGGGGTGGATTGAAAACACTCGACACTCTTGTGGAACTCAAGAGTGAAGGGGTGTTCCTTAGAGTGAAAGCAAGGTTCAATTTCCTAACAAAAAGTTTTAAATCTATGATTGTTTTGACCAGATCACAATGTCTATCTGGAACAAATGATAATCATTTGGCTAGGAAATCAACCACATATGTATTTACATTCAACACAGTGTAATTATAAATTTTAAAGTCCTTAGAAGAGTTAAAAAGAATAGAAGGCCCCTGTTGTACCAGTAATGAGGAATCAGGTAAGTCCTCATCTGCTACATAGGGGGGCTCTAGCGTCTCCGCTGATTGCCCCTTTTCCTTCTCTGATTGTTCCGTCGATTGTTGTTCGTGTTGTTGTTCGACGTTGTATTCGCTGGATGCAAATTCCTGTGAAAATCCTGTTGATTTTCAGCAATTCCAGCCCCATCTCTTCCCTGAGGACTATTAGAATGTACACCATTGATCTGGTTGTTCCCCCCATTGTTGTTTCTCAACCGTTCACTTCTTCGAAGAGGTTGGTCAACCTCCCCATCATTATTCCCAGGATGAGTCTGAGCAGCGTTGACAATATTATCCCCATTAGTGCCCACAGTCTGTAACCTCCACTTAGCCACTTGCCCTGGAGGTGGTAGTGGATAGGCTTTGTTGTTTTCATATTCTTTTAGGTCTCTATGAATTTTATGTTTTTTGTTATTGAGCATCTTTGTAATTGATGCCTCAATACTGGATAATGTTCTTAGATAATCATATTTAAACCTTGGAAAGTCTGTGTGTTGTAATATCACAGATTCTAATTTGCTCAGTTCATCTTGTAATACACCAATCTCAGCAGAATAAAAATTAACAAGAGCTTCCATGAATTCCATGGCCTGTTTGTCAAAAAGGCCAAGGAGTTCTTTGTGAAACACAGAACCAGTAATTAAACCAGCTGGGAAACGCCATTGGCGTAAGCCCTTGGGAACTATATGTTTTTCCATACATTCCTGCAAGTACAAAATTTCCAGCTGTAGTTTTCTACAGCGGAATAACTTTAAATCAAATTCATCCAAGCTAGTTTGAAAAACAAGGGCTGTTGTACTATTATTACTCACCCCTTGATTGTCATTACTATTGTTTGCTTCATTTTCAGTCCGAAAAAAATCCTTCTTGGCTAAAACGGCTGCAAGACTCGGAATTGTGGTGAAATTAGTCCCTCTATCCACAGCTACAGTGGTCGGCCGTTCTGCGGTGTTAGGAACTGCTTCCGATCCAGGTTGGGGAACTACCCTAGTTCGTGTTCCCCCAGTCGCTACCATTCCTGGAGTAACCGCTCCTCCTACAAGCCCAGAGTTCGTTATGGTAGTAGGAGTAATATTTCTTTGATTTACACCCGCCGGTGCTGAATTGTTCACCGACCTTGCTTCCTGTACTTGTTGCGTTAGGAAATCCACTTTCTCTAGTAAGAGGTTAACCAGAATGGTTAAATCACCCTGCGAACAGTTTGTAGGAAGAACACCACTCGGTTTCAAGCGGTTGGTAGAAGGGACACCACTCGGTTGCTGACTTCCGTGTCCTGGGTCAAAGAGATCAATTTGCGTACCAAGCTGCTGCTCCTCTGCAGAGTGTTCCTGATTCTGCTCCATAACAGCACTGCCACGAGACAAACGAACTGAACAAGATGTCAATAAAACTGTTAAAGAAACACACAAGTGGCAGAATGCTGGCCAGAGAAACACCACCGAACACAATATCTGCACGAACAGCAAACCAAAAGATTTATTTAAAAATAAGCGCTTTCGGTAGAGAGCATTCTCTCCACCTTCATCAGATAATAGTTTGGTATCAAACACCTCCTTTTATACACAGCTGAAGATTGTTTAATTAGTTAATACAATTAATGGTAAACCAATAACTTAAGCTGTAATAATCCAAAGGTGGTGAGTTTAAAATGGGCTATGCTCAATACACATAAAAAACATTGGTAACAAGCCCTTAATAAAAACATATTGATGTATTAATATATATACATAACTATAAAACCATACACATAAATAACATAACATGCTGACAGATATTACATACATTGGATTTGGAAGGACTGGTATGTTTTGTTTCAGCATGCTGACAGATATTACCTACATCAGATTTGGAAAGACTAGTATGTTTGGTTTCAGCATGCTGATAGATATTAAATACATCAGATTTGGAAAGACTAGTATGTTTGGTTTCATCATGCTGACAGATATTACATACATCAGATTTGGAATGACTAGTATGTTTGGTTTCAGCATGCTGACAGATATTACATACATCAGATTTGGAAAGACTAGTATGTTTGGTTTCAGCATGCTGACAGATATTACATACATCAGATTTGGAAAGACTAGTATGTTTGGTTTCAGCATGCTGACAGATAATACATACATCAGATTTGGAAAGACTAGTATGTTTGGTTTCAGCATGCTGACAGATATTACATACATCAGATTTGGAAGACTAGTATGTTTGGTTTCAGCATGCTGACAGATATTACATACATCAGATGTGGAAAGACTAGTATGTTTGTTTTCGGCATGCTGACAGATATTACAAACATCAGATTTGGAAAGACTAATTTGTTTGGTTTCATCATGCTGACAGATATTTCATACATCAGATTTGGAATGACTAGTATGTTTGGTTTTAGCATGCTGACAGATATTACATACATCAGATTTGGAAAGACTAGTATGTTTGGTTTCAGCATGCTGACGGATATTACATACATCAGATTTGGAAAGACTAGTATGTTTGGTTTCAGCATGCTGACAGATAATACATACATCAGATTTGGAAAGACTAGTATGTTTGGTTTCAGCATGCTGACAGATATTACATACATCAGATTTGGAAGACTAGTATGTTTGGTTTCAGCATGCTGACAGATATTACATACATCAGATGTGGAAAGACTAGTATGTTTGTTTTCGGCATGCTGACAGATATTACAAACATCAGATTTGGAAAGACTAATTTGTTTGGTTTCAGCATGCTGACAGATATTATATACATCAGATTTGGAAAGACTATGTTTGGTTTCAGCATGCTGAGAGATATTACATATATCGGATTTGGAAAGACTAGTATATTTGTTTTCAGCATGCTGACAGATATTACATACATCAAATTTGGAAAGACTAGTATATTTGGTTTCAGCATGCTGACAGTTATTGCATACATCAGATTTGGAAGACTAGTATGTTTGGTTTCAGCATGCTGACAGATATTACATACATCAGATTTGGAAAGACTAGTATGTTTGGTTTCAGCATGCTGACAGGTATTACATACATCAGATTTGGAATGACTGATATGTTTGGTTTCAGCATGCTGACAGATATTACATACATCAGATTTGGAGACACTAGTTTGTTTGGTTTCAACATGCTGACAGATATTGCATACATCAGATTTGGAAAGACTAGTAAGTTTGGTTTCAGCATGCTGACAGATATTACATACATGAGATTTGGAAAGACTAGTATGTTTGGTTTCAGGATGCTGACAGATATTAAGTAGATCAGATTTGGAAAGACTGGTATGTTTGGTTTCAGCATGCTGACAGATATTACATACATCAGATTTGGAAAGACTAGTAAGTTTGGTTTCAGCATGCTGACAGATATTACATACATCAGATTTGGAAAGACTAGTATGTTTGGTTTCAGCATCCTGACAGATATTACATACATCAGATTTGAAAAGACTGGTATGTTTGGTTTCAGCATGCTGACAGATATTACATACCTCAGATTTGGAAAGACTAGTATGTTTGGTTTTAGCATGCTGACCGATATTACATACCTCAGATTTGGAAATACTAATATGTTTGGTTTCAGCATGCTGACAGATATTACATACATCAGATTTGGAAAGACTAGCATGTTTGGTTTCAGCATGCTGACAGATATTACATACATCAGATTTGGAAAGACTAGTATGTTTGGTTTCAGCTTGCTGACAGATATTACATACCTCAGATTTGGAAAGACTAAGTTTAGTTTCAGCATGCTGACAGATATTACATACATCAGATTTGGAAAGACTTGCATGTTTGGTTTCAGCATGGTGACAGATATTACGTACATGAGATTTGGAATGACTAGTAGTTTGGTTTCAGCATGCTGACAGATATTACATACATCAGATATGGAAAGACTAGTAAGTTTGGTTTCAGCATGCTGACAGATATTACATACAGCAGATTTGGAAAGACTAGTAAGTTTGGTTTCAGCATGCTGACAGATATTACATACATCAGATTTGGAAAGACTAGTATGTTTGGTTTCAGCATGCTGACAGATAGTACATACATCAGATTTGGAAAGACTAGTATGTTTGGTTTCAGCATGCTGACAGATATTATATACATCAGATTTGGAAAGACTAGTATGTTTGGTTTCAGCATGCTGACAGATATTACATACATCAGATTTGGAAAGACTAGTATGTTTGGTTTCAGCTTGCTGACAGATATTACATACACCAGATTTGGAAAGACTAGTATGTTTGGTTTCAGCTTGCTGACAGATATTACATACATCAGATTTGGAAAGACTAGCATGTTTGGTTTCAGCATGGTGACAGATATTACGTACATGAGATTTGGAAAGACTAGTAGTTTGGTTTCAGCATGCTGAGACATATTACATCAGGTTTGGAAGGACTAGTATGTTTGGTTTCAGCATGCTGACAGATATTACATACATCAGATTTGGAAAGACTAGCATGTTTGGTTTCAGCATTGTGACAGATATTACGTACATGAGATTTGTAAAGACTAGTATGTTTGATTTCAGCTTGGTGACAGATATTACGTACATCAGATTTGGAAAGAGTAACCCCGGGATTCATGAAGCTTGCGCCAGGCACAGGTGTAGCGTAGGCGGAATAACGCCAAATATGGCCATCGAGCGATTCAGGTATGATCCAATACCACGTGCAGTACCAGCGTATGCCAGAGCTGCGCAGCCCTCGGCATAGGTATGCTAATCACCCCATGCACAGTGTCGCACCATGCAAATGAAGGCAGATAGGGATTCATGAAGTGGTGCAGGTGTAGCGTAAGCCCACGGAAATGTAAACCAAAAAACACGGTTTACATTTTCCCAAACAGAACATCGGTGCTATGGAAGCGGACCTGACTCATGTATTACAAATTATCATATGCCACTGGCTAAATACACAGCCAATGGCATAAGAAAAGATGCACCACACCTAAATAACAACATTTAATGTCATGTCCACAGTAACGCACAGTACAACCACAGGGCATGTGTGCGCAAACTGGAACATAAAGAAATTACATAAAAATGTCATAAAAATCACAATGTAATATAAATCAGGTGTACACCTTAATACACAATGGTAGGCATGGAACACCACAACCAATGTGCAAGGGTTGCTAAGGGCCTGCGACAGTGTTCGGTGCGGTAACTATGAATTGGTAGTCAATGCCATGGAAATGAGGCAGATAATACTGAATCGGAAATGTCCCGCAGGACGAAGGTTGTACCATATGGCACAGCGCTTTAACACCGAGGAGTGGCTCAGAGGAGATACATGACATCAGCAGAGGGGTGTGCCACCATAGCAGTAAGCACATTGGAGCAATGCAAATCTGGCCTGGCCATTGCTAAGCAAAGCTGCAGGACATGGGTGGGGAGGAAGGTATAGAATCGTTTAGCTGAGAGCACACATGGTGCCCAAAAGCGCATGTGTACGGGGATGAAAACGTGCCCGAAGCCCAGTAAGCGGATGCACATGGCGCGAACAATAGCACAAACAGGAAGGTCAGGGGAAGAAAAGAAGGAAATGCCGAAGTAGGGTAATTGGAGTACTAATGAGCAATTAACACCAATCAACTCACGGCGGCCAATCGACGGCAGCTGACAAGTCTGCTCCCAACAGGATAGTGGAGACATTGGAATGCAAAGAAAGGAGGGAAGGCATTGGATTGCAAAGACAGGAGATCTGTCATAGCAGAGCAAAGCAAACTGACAATAGACTGGCAATAGCACACATTACGCAAGATACGCCAGGTCTAGGAAAGTACAAATGAAAGCAGGCTGCTGGATGCATGCCAGAAAATGGTAGGTGGAATGTGCAGAAATGTAAAGGGAAGGTCAAGAGGTAATCCACGGCAGCCAAGTGTAATTCAACACCAAAGGCACCGCAGTAGTAGTTCCAGTAGTAAAACACATAAGATACCCTGTAGCTACGAACGTACATACACACCCTATGACATCATTGGTGTTCACAGCACAATAGTATAAAGTGTGAAAGCACCCTACACACACCTGTGTATTCCCAAACACTGCACCATAGGTGTAAACACATGGGGAACTTTTAAAATGTACATGTTGGGAGCTGCCATAGCTGTGATTCATCACCATGTGTTAGAGACTGACGGTGTTCTGGAGGATGATGCCGACAACCACCGGAGGAGGAGAAGAGTGTTCAGACCAAGGGTAACCTACCAGGGGATACATGATCTGGAGATAGTAGAGCGTTACAGGGTGGACAGGGACATCTTACAGCAAATAGTGGAGCTGTGCCGGCCACGCCTGAGAACCAGAAACAACAGAGGGGAACCCATCCCAGTGGACACGAAGGTATGTGTAAGCATGTGAATATTAGCCACAGGTACCTTTCAAAGGCCAACTGGAGATATAATGGGGATCTCACAGGCATCAGCATCCAGGGTACTACACCAGTTCCTGGATGCCATGTTACCACATGCCAGTGAGCATATATACTTCCCCCGAACTCAGGAGGAGTTGGCCAGCAATATGCGTCAATTCCACCATGTGGCACACTACCCGGAGGTACTGGGTGCGATAGACTGCACGCACATACAAATCAAGTCACCACCCGGTGAGCATGGTAGGTGCTACATAAACCGCAAGGGATTCCACTCCGTCAACTGCCAGGTCATGTGCAATGCCCAGGGCATTATCATGGATGTGTGTGCTGGCAGCCCTGGAAGCTACCATGACTCCCATATCTGGCATGCCTCACAGCTGTATCAGGTATTTGTCAGGGGGGACATCTCACATGGCCATCTTGTGGGGGATGCTGGCTATGCACTGGAGCTGTGGATGATGACTCCCATCAGAAATGCACACACACCCATGCAAGAACGCCATAATGAGGCACACGCACAAACCAGAATCATCATAGAGCATGTGTTCGGGATGCTGAAATCACGGTTCCAGTGCTTGGACACATCTGGTGGAGCCTTGCAGTACTCTCCAGGCACGTATGCCCACATCGTTATAGTATGTGCCATGCTACATAATATGATCCTGCGGAAACAGCTGCAGCAGGGACAAAATGGTGAAGGCCCTCATAGCCCACCGCAATTGCCAAGGCCATCACAGGCACAGAGGGATACAGACCATGAACACACTGTGCCAGCTCCAGTAGGCAGACGGAGGCATGCCCAATATGCCTACGCCTTGGCAAAGAGGGAACGTATAGCACATACTCTGACAGTGTATGCCCCTATGGACTGACACACCTCTCCACCTGCACACACAGTAAAATGGATGGCACACAAACACGACCACCTGTAAATTGTAATGTATAGGTGGCCCACTGTGTGAATCCTACATAGGCAGCTCTCAAACATTGTACACACAACAGCTATTGGAACACGGAATGTCGACACCTGAACAGTACATGCGCCTATCAGCATATGGTGGTGCTGTTTGTATAGGTTCCCAGGTACATCGGTAGGTACCCGGCCGATTGTGAGAGGCCATACACCAAACGGGGCAAACAGTGTCCGCTGTCGCCACAACATCGAGTAACCAACTATCGCTTAGAGGAGCAGAGGCAATCGTGGGAGCACATGTGTGTAAGCACTGTTATGCACACACTCAGCATGGAGTCCCTGCTGCGTTAATGAGGGGCTGCACATAATATAATCATGGATGTTGTGTCAAGGCATGGGGTGTACCCATGACAGGTATTCGTCACCCCAGCATGCTCCACCTACGGTCATTTGAAGGTGTAGCTCAGTATCGTGTGTGGCTCACTGTGATATACATACCCAATGTCGGAGCACATCCAGTAAACATCACATGGACATACCATTAACTGGACTCATCAATATGTAAACTAACTGAGTTACCCATGTGAGTGCAGTATGGAGTAACGGCCGTAGTATACTCCACGTACAAAATGACATAACACGTGTACAAATCCCAGATGGCCATGTGTTAAATGCAGTGACCGTCGTGCATGTTCCCGGTCCCATGTCCTGCAAGGGATGTAACGTAATCCTGAAGGCACGAGTAATGCATGTTGGATGCAGGTCATCAGATCATGTTTAGCACACGTTAGCGGGAGTATGCATTGCTCACTGCTGGTAAGCGACGTTTAAATATGACTATATGGATATGCGCGAAACAGGGATAAGCTTCTCCGAATATCGCGCAGATCACGGTCAGTGATGTCCAGAACAGGTGAAACCAGCATTATTCACCACTGTACTAATAGCGCCTGCTCTGAAGGGTAAAACGACCACTGCCAGGTATAGAACACGCAATCATTTATAGAATCACCTAACACTATTGCTAGCCAAGATGTACCTATGGTAGGGTTGCCACCTCATCAAATGACCAATGTGGGACATACGTCAGATGTCTGCAGTCTGACACATACACCCGGCCAGTACGAAAATCAGGACTACACTGTTTTGCCTAGATAAAAGCTCATTCTTGTAATGTTTACTTACTTATTCTGTTTCCATAACATATAGGTGGTTCAGATACAGAATAACTGTTTTATGCAACTATTACATAAACTATAGGAAATAAGTATGTTCTAAAATCTCAGGACATTTGCCATGTTTACAAATATTTTGCAGGACACAACTGCCCAAAGAGGGACTGCCCCTGGCAGAGTGGGACAGCTGGTAACCCTAACCTACGGAAGGTGTGTAATGTGACAGGTACAGACACAAAAGTGCGGAGTCCAGGAAACAGTATACACCAAGTACACAATGAAAGGTGTAGCTTGCCTGTCACTTTCCCCATCAGATATATATATATATATATATATATATATATATATGTACACATATATACATATATATAATACAGATAGAAAGGGCGATAGAGTGATATATGTTGATATATACAGATTCAGCGATATCTGCAAATATATATAGATAGGTCAATGACATTAATAACAACTTGGAGGTACAAATAAATAGGATACCGCCAACTATGGAATGTGTAACATACCGACATGCGTAACCACGAGGCTGAAAGACCGAAATAACACAGTACCGGAACAGTACAACCGCGAGTAATAGTATGGTGATATGAATGGACATTTAGTTACCGCTGCCGGTGTTGCGGTCCACGTAAGTACTGTGTTCAACTGTGTTTGTGAGTGCCGTAGTCTGTGTATGTGTTTGTTGAGGGTGCCATGTGTGTCTCCGTGTGACTGTAATGTGTGTGTGTGTGTCCGCATCATGTGTCTGTTACTGCCAACTTGGAGGTAGATCATTACGGTAGGTGTGGGTATAGCTAGCTGTAGGCATACAGTTACCACCTGTCCCACATTAGGAGGGACAGCTCCTCCCTGGGCAGGTGTGTCCTGACATAAAACATTACAAAGGGCAAATGTCCGAGATCGTAGGACATTAATATGTCCCATATATAATGTAATAGTTGCATTAAATAGTTATGCCTGTATGTAAGAAACGGAAATAGGTTCATAGGTTCATACTAGGCTATCTGCCCAAGGGCATTTATAAGCCTAGCCCATAGTTATTTGGCTTTCACCACCCCTTTAGTTTGAATAAAACTATGCCTATTATTTTGCTGTGCCTCTGTCAAGCAGTGACACTGAAGTAATCCCTGGGGTATATCTGCGATCCCCCATCCATTGGTCAAGATTCCTCTTGAACAAGGCCAGCGAGGTGCTCTGCCTCACATGTACTGGGATTTTGTTCCACAGCATAGGGAGTCTCTGGGTGATGAATCTGTCCCTCCAGCATGTTCTATTAATAACCGTGTCAAGGTTTAAGTCTCCCCCTTGTGGTTCTGAGGGATCTAGATTTTTGAGGTGAAGCATATTCATCAAATCAGGGTTTGACATGGCCTTATATGTCAGGCACAGGTCACCTCTGAGCAAGCGGTATGAGACTGAATAGAGCTGGAGTTCTTTCAGTTGGGCAGCATAAGACATATTTTTGAGACCCTTTATCCTTTTGGTGAGGAACTTTTGGGGCCTTTCCAGCTGCTGCAGGTGTCGGGTCAGATACATTCGAATGGGGCATTGTACTCAATCATAGGTCTAATGAGTGATGAGTACAGGGGACGATGACCTCCCTTGATCTAGATGTGAATCCCTTCATGATCAGGTGGGCAATGTAGAAGGTTTTCCTAACTACTTTAGCAACATGAGTGTCAAGCGAAGGCTACTGTCAACCTGGGTCCCCAGATCCCTGATGACTTCTTCTGTGCTCAGTGGATTGCCACCCATATGGTAGCTAGGGGTAACCTTGTTTTTTCGAAGGGTATGACTATGCATTTCTTGGCATTTAACTTTAGGCCATGGCTCTGGCACCAGTTATCCGTTTCTGTGAGGCCCTTCTGAAGGATATCTGTGTCAGATGTGTTTTCGACTATGGCGCAGTTTGCAGTCATCTGCAAACTTTGTCAGCCATAACCCTCCTGTGTTTGCTTGTACTTCAGAAAAGTAGATGCCGAACAAGAGTGGACCCAGGACTGAGCCCTGTGGGACACCACTTGTGACAGGCTTTGAGTCTGACATGGCTCCAGCAACTCTGACCCTGTGGGTTCTGTCACTTAGCCAGTTTGCAACCCATCTTGTGATGTATGGGTTTACATTCAAGCTGATGAGTTTTTCGATGATACCTGAGTGGGGTATTGTGTCGAAGGCCTTTGCCAGGTCAAGGTAGGCTGTATGAACTGCCTTTCCCTCATCAATGGCCTTGGTGACTGTCTCGAAAAAGTCAACCAAGTTTAAAAGGCATGATCTGCCTTTGACAAAGCCAAACTGGGTTGGATCCAAAGTCTGCAAGTTCCCTATGTCTTTATTTATGAGTTCCATTATGATCCTCTCCATGGCTTTGCAGATAAGGCTTGTCAAGCTAATGGGACGGTAATTTCCAGGGTCGGTGGAGGCACCGCCCTTGTGAAGTGGGACCACAGTAGCCGTGCGCCACTCCTTGGGTACGTATCCTGAGGTGAGGCTAAGATTAAACAGCTGTCCTAACTGCGGGTTTAATTCCTCATTGAGTTCATGGAGCACACAGCCGGGGACACCATCCGGTCCCATGGATGCTGTGTTTTTTGCTTTGGAGAGAGCAGTTCTCACCTGGGCGTTGGAGATGTTTGGGGGGCTACAATCCTCTGGTATAGATATCTCTCCTTTTGGGGGGGGGGAGTTTGCACTGAACCTGTCAGCCAGTATGTTGGCAATGTGTGTAGGTTCAGTAATCTTCACATCATTTTGAACTAATTCTGAGCATATCTGGGAGTTTCCTCCTAGGTTTCTAACATAGCTAAAGAAGGCCTTATGATTGTCTTTTGAGTCCTTGGCGATTTTTCTCTCAAAATTTGCCTTGGATGATTTTATGAGAGCTCTTAGTTTTTTACTTATAATGATCAAAGGTGTCTTACCTTTCAAGGATTTTGCTCTATCTTGTAGTATCTTCCTCCTTTTGTTGTAGAGCTTGTTTATGGCTGGGGTCCACCAGACTGGACGCTTGCCTTTGGTACAAAGAGTCTTAGTTTTGTTTGGGATTGCCTGATCCATGCAGTCCTGTAGGTGCTGGTAGAAGGCATTTGTAAGTGATTCAGCGGTTTGAGTAATGTTTACCACTGGCAAAGGGGCCTTAAAGGAGACCACACTAGTTTTTAGTAGTGTGAAGTCGGCTTTTGAGAAGTTTTTCACTGTGGTCTTTTTTATTTCAGGTGGGGGCGGGATGAGGACCTCCAGCGAGATTAGTTTATGATCTGATCTCACCAGTGAGGGGTATACTTCCGGTGTTGAACATTGTGATCCCATGTTCATGATGATGAGATCAAGTATGTTTTCTCCTCTTGTGGGGATGGTGACTAGTTGTTCCATGGCATTTGAGTTTATGAACTCCAGGAACCTTTGGGCTAGAGTGTTTGGGCTTGAGTAGTGTTCCCAGTCTATATTAGGGTAGTTGAAGTCACCTAGTATGATGGTGTTTGGAGATACATTTATCCCCTCCATTGTTTTCAGGAAGGCCATGTGAGGTTCCTGAGTTTGAGAGGGTGGCCTGTAACATGCTACAAATTGCAGAGCAGTCTTGTCTATGGTTAATTGCACCTGGATGGTCTCCGATGCATCGTGCGTTGCCACCAACCTTGAGGTGTGGGTGTCCTTTATGAATATGGACACCCCCCTCCTTTCTTTGTGTTGTCCGGATTTTGGGGCCGGAACGCATGATATGAGGTGAAACCTGATAGTGCTGGGGTGCTCTCAGGAGCCTTGAACCAGGTTTCAGTCACAGCACAGACATCAATGTTCTCCATACTGAGAAGGGCCTCGAGTGCGTGCATCTTGAGATTGAGACTTCTGGCATTGAGCAGCATTACCCTTAGTTTTTTTACTTTTTTGTGTTCTAGGGTGGTAGGTTTAGAATTTGAGCCTTGCCTAAAAAAGGCACTATGGGGGTGGCAAGAGCCTTTGCCAATATCCGGAAGCCTAGGGGTGACAGGTGCAATATGCAATATGATAAGTAGCCAAAGTCCCACAACAATAGGTATGTATTGAGAATAAAAGTATGTGCTATCCTGTGTACTGACCTTGGCTATGTGTTGGCCTGTAAACACCGCTGTGTGTCCCGTGAGTGTCCAACAATGGCCATATGAAAAGGTGGCAACACATGGCAAAGAGGTTCTGTTACCAACACAACCGCAATGACTGCAAATATCTGGGACAGAAATACATGGGATAGCTGTCATTTAGACATCCCTTTACATATCGCTGCAATTCCGGAGGTATAGAAGTATCAACCTCACCTGCATACTATATAGAAACCAATTAACAATGGCCCAATGTACAATCCCGTAACATAAGTCTACTAACTGATAGCTCTTTAATTAGGGACAGAGCCCACACACATATATATGGAATATGTAGAAATGCAAGCCCCACAAACCTGTATATGCTACGTACACCCACCGACATCCCCCACAATAGAAACTATAGCAATACAGACTGTAATAACAGCACAAACATCCAGTCAGTCAATTACATCTGCAGAATTGTCAACATACCTTGTGAGAGACACAATTAAAGGCACCATGCAAAATTGCAACCATTGTATAACGGAACAAATGTCGATGTTACAGGTTTTGTTTGCAATAGTCTGTTATCAGACGTTGGGATGACAGGTACACCCACATGTTGAACCACATACTCTAGCTGTCACACACAATCCACGGGAGACATGAATCCAAAGTATATTTGTCTCTATGCATAGCAGTTGCAATTACACATAACAAAACACAATACAGGCCGTCTCCCCGAAGGTAGGGCAAATGGGCAATGCCCAAGTGGAGAATTCAATTATACCCCACTGTTGCCGTGTAATTAGCGAATGGAGTAGCTGCACAGCTGATATGCAAGTAATTATTCACTCAGGAACACCAATTGACGGCAGAAAACCACGTTACAGGTATCAACGTTTATAAGGATGACTTGCCAGACATTCAAACCGTATGCTCATACAAAATACCTGTGTAAGCAGTGTGAGAGAGATAGAGACGAAAGTCCGTAACGATAACAAGGTATGTAGAACACTCGGTATGGACGTTTATGTATAGCATGTTTTGTATTAATTATTTACTGTATGTATAGCCTGGTTTGCATTAATTAAAAGTGTCCGCAATGCATAAAGTGGGAAAAGGTATTTATGTAGTGATGTCTTGCTGAGCATACTTAAGCTTGTAGAAACTGTGCGTCCAGCAGTGGGCCACAAGGTACACATCACAGACACCACAAGGGATGCTACATGAGGGCTTTAAACAGAAAAATTCCATACAACCCACCGTCAGTGGTAGGGTATGTCCAACAAGTACATGCCATAGCAGGGGATAGTAAATGTTGATATACTGTCACAGTAGGCATGTGTATGGGCATATAACGACAATGACATGTCTAAGGTGGTCCCGCTGTGCAAGTATGCTTTGCATTATGGGATACTATGTAAAATATGTGCAATGTAATAGTATTGTAGGTAGATATGTCAGATATTCTACACAGCATAACAGGCATATCATGCATACCAAAGGTATCGTCTATTGGCATGTACATTAACAGGATACATATGGCTTGTAGGCACGGGACATTGTAATAGCATGATATCTAATCTAAATGGAAGGGCTACCAAGTAACCATGCACAAAGGACATGTAATAGCTTCACAGGTTCATAGTGGGGTACTATGCAGTCTGGCAAGTCTATGTGTAAGCATAACTACAGTGTTCACACCAGTGGCACCTCTCTAGGGTAGTGTCCTGTGAACAGCAGAGCCATGTGTTACCTGCACCTCTGCACAGTACAGCCACTGCAGTGATCCCTGGCGTACATGTGTCTCTGAACCACCAAGGGAGGTATCACATGAACAGTGCTACTGAGTGTCCCTGCGTGATGTACATAGGACTCATATTCCAAAGCATGGTGAGTGTCCGGTTTGGGAATGTAACCCTCAGGCACATCCCACTCATTGTTGCGTGTGTCATTTGACAAGTCAACACATACCTGCGGTCAATACTAAACTGACTACTTCAACGCTTTTCATACCTTCAGATTTTTCTTGTAGTAGTATAGTCGATAATACTGTTTCCTATAACATGTATCTGTTTCTGATACAAGATATATCATTTTATTACAACACTGCACACAATATATGAAGAAATCACAGGCCAGATGCCATTGCATTGCTTTTGTAGGACACACCCGCCCAGAGTGTTGTGTTCCTCACAAAAGCCAACAGGTGCTAATCAAAACATATTCTGCTATCATCTACCTTATGTGTTCGCCGGTATTTGCGCTTTTCCGTCAGTGGCAGAACTCACATGCGAGTGTGGGAGACTGAACACTGTATCGGGGACACTGCATAACACCCTGAGGGACACATTTATTTTGTTCCTATTAACCTTCCACATTGACTATCACAGGGCATACGTATTCATCACATTTATCGAGGTACATGCTTTTGACTTGTACATGTTTTGTCATTTGTCATCACGTCTTTCTTCACACCTGTCCACCTAATCTCACTAGTTCTGTACATTTATTTAGGACAGGGTTACCTTCATACCTCTCAACTGTACACATTTTGGGTGAATGTCCCGAACTTAGACTTATAATTTTGTTACTTTTTTCATAATATTGTGCCTTTCTGGTAATTTAGTGGCAAGTTATTAGGGACTGTGGAGTTAGACAATAATGGCAGACATTAGTAGTTTACAATTAATAACATTCAAAACATTCATACTAATGAATGATCCATTATTCTATCACCGTTGTAACTTTGTAAGAGGAATATTTAAAATATTCCCTATTTGTACTTATTTTAAAATGCCTTTGTCCAGATGTCTTATTCTGAAAGATTAAGAGGTATGGTTACCATCTTAGTCGTATGCATATACGTCCATGATAATCACTTACAAGACACTGATATAAGTCCCTATGTCTTCCCCCAATGGTTTACACAATATTCAGTAGATGGGTTCTTCATTTTTGGGAGATATAGGCGTGTGCTATACCCACATAGGAATGTTAATCACTCCCATGCGGTGGACCTAATAAATCTGTGCCAACCAACACCTAGGCACCTAGGCCCATTATTGCATACCCACGATTCCTATACCTGACACCCCTCCACAGTAGTCATAAGACATATTTAATGTGAGCGATAATAAAGTATGAAGACACCTCTAAGCACTATCCACTCTCCACTTATCGGGACACATGTCATACATTCTGTCAACCCATGTGTTATTACACTTGCACAAGTTACTGTTGCATGTACAGCTATATTGTAGTTGCGGATGACACTTCTTTGCAGCAATCATTACAGGACGGTGCCTGTATAGATTCACAATTTTTGGGGTCCTGCAAAGGACACCTATATCCATGTTTAAAGAGTAGAACTTGCAGATCTGGCACACTGGTACTTTCCGGGCAATGGTTTGGAAAGCAGCAGTGTATTTACCTTTATTGCATGTCTGTATATCTATCCATAATAGCTATGATGTAACCTATTTATGTACATGTGTTATATCTACAAGGACATATGTTTATATGTTTGTTATGTATATATATCAATTAATGTTGTATGTGTTTGTACATTCTTTATTTCATATATTTATTTAGTTTAAGTCTGTGGATATATATCTATACACAAATGTATATATCCATATATAGAAATAACGTGTAGAAAACAGCATTCATTTGCTATGCTGTGAGCGGATTACACACGCGTAGGCGCACTTGCATATCCTTATTGTGGGTTACATATGTTTACTAAGCCTTTGTGCTTACGTGGGCTTTATTACTTGTGACAGCACCAGTAAAATATCTGTAATCCGGGTAACGGACATATGTGAAACACACGTTCACCTTTACATATTTAAATGTCTGTACAGCACATATGCATTCATTACACTTTAACATTATATGTGCTGTAGTCATAGTTGAACCGGGACTGCATTCACGTTGGCCGGATGCTGTAACCACTATACTATTGGTGTTCTGGCTCATTTATATGCATACCCATAGTACATAGCTACATTAACATATGCCTCACCGCTTCACTTACAACACAGGCATCCATTCTCCTGCTGGGAAAAATGCGGTACTACATATTACACATTCCCTATTCCCTACTGCTCTGGACCCACGCTGCATATTTAATCACTCCAGGGATATTCAGAACTCCAAGGCTTATAGTCCTGGCACATACAAGTCTTTGATTGTCAGGGTGTTCATGTGGTGATCTGGGTTTAGGCTTGTCTGCCTGGTGAACGGAACTGCCCTGACCGTGTTCAAATGTCAGACAAAGCACATGGACAGAGTTTGTCCATTTTATACATTTTACCTGTGTTTACAGACACAGGTGTTTGGGCACCTGTCAGCAACTTTTTATGTTGGCAATACATAATATGGGTGGGGGTGGTTACAATACATAAACCACAGTGAGGGGTGTTCCCATTCACATTTGACTATTTCCTGTATTCATTCATACGAGGATTATTATTTTGGACATGAATTAACTACAGGTATGCAGTAGTACAGTAAACAAATGCGAAGGTTTGTTACTGTAAATATGTATGGACCTCTGTAATACTCGGGGACTACCCCACATCCTTCACAACATTTCATGCTAATGTACATACTATTATTCTGGGAACTTTTGAAGTTTGTGAGAGCAGTATTTACATCTGTCCCTATTTGCCCACCCATCATTTTAGGCTTTGTCCAGATTTTGTTGCTGTAATAGGTTGAGAGGTGTGGTGTCGGTATGTGATTGAGTAGAATATATTCTGTCGATAATTCATGTGGGGAGACCTGCATGGTGGACAGGTGTTCCGTCCTGCGTAGTATGTTTTGCATGTCCGTCTAGAAACTGAACAGTACCGTGACTACACATACAACTTTTTTCCAGATGTGTACAGTACTAGACATCGTGGCGTGAAAACAACTCTGATGTTTAAACAGGTTACTTATCCCGCGCGGGATGTACACACATTTTTCCAAAACATGAACGCGCTGGCATTTGGATTTACGAAACTGTGATGGGATGTTTACAAACGTGGGATACATAGTTTGCAATCCTGACACTGCCTAGGATGATACGTCCTATAACATATGGGTAATACTCGCTATGTGTAGGTGTATGGCTGCGCAAGGCTGGTAGCTGGATTTGGTGGACATTCGGACATGGGTGCGGGTTATGTGCTATACAGGGGAGGTTGCGTATTGCATTATGCATGCATGGGTTCTGCATTTGGTTGTCCCGGTTCCACATATACCATCCTATGTGTATGTGCCGGTTACGTTCCTGTTCATGTATTTAGCACATTTTAATATTCATATGTTTGTGTGATATTGGTATACAATATGGACTGTCAGGTTTCTTTACAATTGTTATATGGCCACAACTGCCCAGCTGTGTACTATCACTACCAATGTGGTACTTCTGGTGACCCTGCTCATGGGGCTGGAAGTGTGTATTGGCATCGCGCTGACATGATGCGCTTCACTTCCACTGGGTATAACTACTTACAGTGCAGTACATTATGGACACACAAACTGTCTTGCATGCGTTGCATACGTTTCATTATCCACGGACACTGATAGGTGCAATTACTATTGCTGGCAGACTATAAAATTCAGCAGTTTAGGTTGCTCATCGACAGCCGACATTGACACGCCTCCGGCCGCAACTTAGAAACACCCTATGCACTTGCGCACGTTTCCTATGCACGTGGATGTGGTGGCAGCGCACCTTCATTAATATGCATATGGCGCTACTACACCATATATACGCCACATGGCTGGTGCAAGCCTTACGCCGGCCTTGCGCCGAGCTTCATGAATCCCGGGGTAATTTTAGTTTCAGCATGCGGACAGATATTACATACATCAGTTTTGGAAAGACTAGCATGTTGGTTTCAGCATGGTGACAGATATTGCTTACATGAGATTTGGAAAGACTAGTAGTTTGGTTTCAGCATGCTGACAGATATTACAAACATCAGATTTGGAAAGACTAGTATGTTTGGTTTCAGCATGCTGACAGATATTACATACATCAGATTTGGAAAGACTAGCAAGTTTGGTTTCAGCATGCAGACAGATATTACATACATCACATTTGGAAAGACTAAGTTTAGTTTCACCATGCTGACAGATATTACAAACATCAGATTTGGAAAGACTAGTAAGTTTGGTTTCAGCATGCTGACATATATTACATACATCAGATTTGGAAAGACTAGTATGTTTGGTTTCAGCATGGTGACAGATATTACATACATCAGATTTGGAAAGACTAGTATGTTTGGTTTCAGCATGCTGACAGATATTACATACATCAGATGTGGAAAGACTAGTATGTTTGGTTTCAGTATGCTGACAGATATTACATACATCAGATTTGGAAAGACTAATATGTTTGGTTTCAGCATGCTGACAGATATTACATACATCAGATTTGGAAAGACTAGTAAGTTTGGTTTCAGCATGCTGACAGATATTACATACATCAGATTTGGAGAGACTAGTATGTTTGGTTTCAGTATGCTGACAGATATTACATACATCAGATTTGGAAAGACTAAGTTTGGTTTCAGCATGCTGACAGATATTACATACATCAGATTTGGAAAGACTAGTATGTTTGGTTTCTGCATGGTGACAGATATTACATACATCAGATTTGGAAAGACTAGTATGTTTGGTTTCAGCATGCTGACAGATATTACATACATCAGATTTGGAAAGACTAGTATGTTTGGTTTCAGCATGCTGATAGATATTACATACATCAGATTTGGAAAGACTAGTAAGTTTGGTTTCAGCATGCTGACAGATATTACATACATCAGATTTGGAAAGACTAAGTTTGGTTTCAGCATGCATACAGATATTACATACATCAGATTTGGAAAGACTAGTATGTTTGGTTTCAGCATGCTGACAGATATTGCAAACATAAGATTTGGAAAGACTAGTATGTTTGGTTTCAGCATGCTGACAGATATTACATACATCAGATTTGGAAAGACTAGCAAGTTTGGTTTCAGCATGCTGACAGTTATTACATACATCAGATTTGGAAAGACTAGTATGTTTGGTTTCAGCATGCTGACAGATATTACATACATCAGATTTGGAAAGAGTAGTATGTTTGGTTTCAGCATGCTGACAGTTATTACATGCATCAGATTTGGAAAGACTAAGTTTGGTTTCAGCATGCTGACAGTTATTACATACATCAGATTTGGAAAGACTACGTTTGGTTTCAGCATGCTGACAGATATTACATACATCAGATTTGGAAAGACTACGTTTGGTTTCAGCATGCTGACAGATATTACATACATCAGATTTGGAAAGACTAAGTTTGGTTTCAGCATGCTGACAGTTATTACATGCATCAGATTTGGAAAGATAAGTTTGGTATCAGCATGCTGACAGTTATTACATACATCAGATTTGGAAAGACTAAGTTTGGTTTCAGCATGCTGACAGTTATTACATACATCAGATTTGGAAAGACTAGCAAGTTTAGTTTCAGCATGCTGACAAATATTACATACATCAGATTTGGAAAGACTAGTATGTTTGGTTTCAGCATGCTGACAGTTATTACATACATCAGATTTGGAAAGACTAAGTTTGGTTTCAGCATGCTGACAGTTATTACATACATCAGATTTGGAAAGACTACGTTTGGTTTCAGCATGCTGACAGTTATTACATACATCAGATTTGGAAAGACTAAGTTTGGTTTCAGCATGCTGACAGTTATTACATACATCAGATTTGGAAAGACTAAGTTTGGTTTCAGCATGCAGAAAGATATTACATACATCAGATTTGGAAAGACTAGTAGTTTGGTTTCAGCATGCTGCCAAATACTATATTACCTTTGGAGATGCTACCATCTTATTACACATACGATAGATTGTCTTGCACAAGCAGAGAATACAAGCATTCTAAGTATAGTAGATAATGTAAGCATTTCTTCATCTACTCAGTATTGAAAACGTTGTGCTGTGAATCAGGTTTTTTTGTCTTCCTTTCTGTCATGATATCAGTGAAAGAAATCACTTACAAGACAAGGTCGCATACCTTCCAAACCACATCACATATTCTGAAGGTGAAAGTCAGAGTGCTTTCATACTTCTGTTTCACTGCTTCACAAACTTAATAAAATTCCCTAATAAAGTAGAAGAAAGAAAACAGTGTGAAGTTTAAAACTCGTTGTTTGGCCGCACTTCCCTTTTAGTACTCTACAGAGTTCAAATGTGAAATGCAGATTCAGCTAGATAAAAAATTGTACCTTGTATAAATGATCAAAATAATGAAAACACATACCAGTGAAATTGGGTACAACACATTTTCTCATTCAAAGTTTCATAGGTAAGTACTAGGCTAGATGACCTTCTGGACCATTTTAAGCTTGTCAGATTCCCTTTTAGTACTCAAATTAATTTATCCCATTTTTTACGGATTGGTCCTAACCATCCCGTGGTTATTAATTGTATATTCAATCCTAATGCAAATAACTGGGATCATACCATAGGTAATTTGAGGGGACCCATGCACAGGATAAAGCATTTAGGAGCTGTCTCTGTCTATTAGTAGTTCAAGGGGGTGATGCTGCAATAAATGTTCAGTTTTCTATCCATAGATCCAAGTTGTCCTTGAAAATGGACAAGGGAATAACTTTGCTTGATGTGGATGGGAAGTCTGTTCCAGAGCAGCAATATCCTCTGGAAGATATACCTCTCCCTCTAAACCATTTTGGTGATGCTGCAGAAGAGGTTTACATCCCTAAACTGAGTATTTTTGATGTCATTTGACTTGCTGATGTGCAGTAAATCCATCACTATTGGATCAGAGGATGCCTTGTATGCCAGACACAGGTCAACCCTTAGCAGTCTGTAGGATACTGAGTATAGTGACAGGGCTTTGAGTCGGTCCATGTAGGGCATATTATCTAGGACTTGTATCCTTTTAGTAAGGCATCTCTGTGGGTGTTCCAGTTGTTGCATGTATCTGGACAGATACATGATAAAGGGGGTATTATGCACAATGACTGGTCTTTTGAAGGCTGAGTAAAAGGGACAATAACATTCCTAGATCTGGACACAATCTCTTTCTTTATACACTGTGCAGTGTGGAAGGACTTTCTTACAAGAGTGGACACATGTTTGTCAAAAGTGAGGTAACTGTCAAAATAAGTTCCCAGATCCTGAACCATGGTCAGCCCTTAAGGGTGTATTGTCAATATGGTAGTTCCCTGGGTTAGATGACTTGTATGCAAGGCCATGGAATAATTACTGTAAACCTGATAAACAAAGACATAGGAAATCTTCAAACACAGGGCCCATCTCTGTTCAATTTCATCAAGGTTAGGTCATGCCTAGTAAACTTGGTGGACTTCTTAGAGAAGGGCACTAGAGCCCTAGGTAAGGGCAAAATGATACCCACTGCCTACTCTGACCTGGCAAATGCATTTGACATAATACCTCACTCAGGTATTATAGACAAATTCACAAATTTAGGAATAAATGCTTATGTCACTTGATGGATAGCCAAATAGCTCACAGAGAGGACACATGAAGTTAGGATGGGGAAATCCATCTCCACCAAGAGGCCTGTTACTAGTGGTGTCCCACAGGGCTCAGTACATGGACCGCCCCTGTTTAGAATATACTTCTCTGAAGTCAAGGCAAATATAGAGGCCCTTTAGCTGACTAGATTTGCTAATAACTGCAAGCTGGGTGCAATCATTGAATCCCAAAAGATGTAGATATCCCCAGGATGGTCTGATACAGACAAATAAATGCTGCAAGGACCATTACCTAAAACTCAATGCAAAAAGGTGCATAATTATACCCTTGGGGAAGGTGACCACCCATTCAAATTACAGCATTAATAACACTCCTCTAAGAGTAGACCCAGTGGTAAGGGGTTTGGGAATTCATGTTGACAGTAATCTGAAATTTGTTGACCATGTGTCCATGTAGTGGGAAAATCCTTCTACTTGGTGTAACTTGTAAGTAAGGGCATGACATCCATATCTAAGGAGATCATAGTATAGTCAGCCCTCATTAGACCAGTAATTGAGTACAGTTGGTCATTTGACTTGTACCTGACCAGGCATTTGGAACAGCTGGAGTGGCCACAGAGATTTCTCACTAAAAAGATGCAGGGTGTAAATAATATGTGCTATGTGGACCATCTCAAACCCTATTCCTGTATTCTGTCTCTTAGAGACTACTGAAAGGCAATGTATACGTAACCAGCCCTAATGGATCTGTGACACCCTTGCAAAACAAAGAACACTAGTATTACTCAAGCTGAGGGTCTAAACCACATGTGTGACTTAAAAAAAACATGTTGGAGGGACAGGTATATGTCACAGATATTACTCCTTTTGTGGAACAGACTCCCCATTCATGTGAAGCAGAGCTCTTCCGTAGGCCTTTTCAAATGCAGTTTGGACCAGTGGATGGGAAATTGCAAATTCACTCCCAGCTTGTCACTTATGGCCCTTATGGACAGGGACAGTTTAGAGAGTCCCTAAGGCACAAGCATATACTAAAGATATTCTAGCCGATGGGAATGAATAATTGAGAAAATTGGGGCACAAATGGCTAGGCTTATAAAGGCTTTAGAACCGTTAGCCTACTAACCTCATATGATCCTATGATCCTATAAAGATGCAATAATACATTTTTTGACATTTCATTTCAGTCCATATTTTTGACATCAGTTAATTATTTAGGACAAGGTTCCTGTAGGACGGCTAAGTCATTCTGGGATTCAGCAATTGCTCCTAGCTTGCAGTCATCTGCAAAGTTAGTCAGCCAGAACCCTTTAGCACTGTTTCCTACTTCAGACATGCAGATTCACAGCAGTTAAGTGATTGCCACAATAAGTGCTTTTGCGTGTTTAACTCCAGAGTGTATCATACTGAAGAAAACATTCAAAAGCATCATATAACTAATACGGTAAATCACATGATAGAAATACAGCAATAAAATGCTCATACTGTTAGTGGTAAGATGATTATAAAATTCAAAGCTTCATTCAAGATAGGTGATTCATAGCCATTTAAAAGTAGTTCCCATTGAAATTAAGTATCTACAAGGTTCTTGCAATCACCATTCCTTGTGCCCAGATCAGTACTACCTAAAACATAAAAATGCAGGATGCACATGTATACCAATACAGAAGCACATCTCCCAAAAGTGAATCACCAACACCTGCAGCATGTCTTTTGGGCATGAGTGGAAACCAAAAGCACTGAGAGAAAGCCCATGTGGTCATTGGGATGGTATGTATATGCCACACAGAAGACATCCCAGCTGAAAACCAAATTGAAAGATCACCCATGTCAGTTTGTTGCAAGAGTCAACACTTATTAGCAATACTTCAGAGAAGACAGAAGTGCTATGATAAAATGGAAACTGGTTCTTATTTCTCTATAATGCCATGTGGTGCAATATACTCAGAAAACCAGAAGCGCTGTTTTTCCATTGGTGTTTCACCAGTCAAGCCCACCTTCTTCTTCAACCACATACATTTTCCAGTGCGAAAGGGTTTGTCATGCTCTTACAAACCTCTGATTAAAAAAAAAAAAAAAAACAGTTCTAAGACCACATAACCTACAAGAAAAGAAAAAATATATATATGAACTCAGTTTTTTCAGATATTCAGTCATAGGCTGCTGCAGCATTTGTACACTGACTGAGCTAAATAATGTTTAATTTTATGCAATGCTGGAAGAGCCAATGAAATGCTTCTTATTTCTTTTTCAAGTCTGATTTAACATTTAATTGTCAGTGTCTTTGGTGATGCGTTCTTTGACACAGAGGCATACAAATATCTGTTGACACCTAACAAGTAAGAAATGGCACTTACCTCTAGGATTATATTCCAGCATTCTGCAGGGTTTCTGCATTGTTCCCTAGCATTTGAACAAAGTATGAGTGATGCCTCTGTACCAAAACTGCATTTGTCCAAAAGTAATAATTTTTCTCAGGGTAATACATAAGGTTGTAACTGTTTCCTATTTATCTCATGCTGACTGTTCCATCTTTCTCACACAAGAATGTCACATGTGTCATACACAAAGAACTCAAATCTATATGACATACAACATGTAAGTGACTTGTCCCAGAGTTACAAATGTATATTCAACTAGTTTTCATGTTTATTTATTTACTATTTTTACTCATTGCTGATAATAAAAAGGGAGCCAGTTAAGGATTTAAACAAACTAGTATATATAATAAAAATATAGATGCACTCAGGCATCTTACTGACAAGTACAACAAAATGAAAGAATTTCTCTAGAATTAATGGAGTGGCAGGTCACAAACTAAGCTCTAGTAGGCAACATTTATTCTTTGGGTCATATATTATGCAGGCCTTCTTGAAATAATCACAGAATAATCCATCCGCCCACAACCTTTTTCACATTTTTGCGTATGGGGGTCAGGGTGTCACGTCTTCAGTGACAATCATTTCGAGCCAAGGTTTACACCACTGGGTGGCTGGCCTTGTCACAGTAGTTCTCCCACTCCACACACTTGCACACACACTCGTACCTATAGTCAATTTAGAGTGTCCAGTCCACCTACTACATGTCTTTTGTATGTGGGAGGAAACAAGAGCACCCAGAGGAAACTCACACGAACACAGGGAGGACATGCAGACTCCACACAGAAGGCATCCCAGCCAGGAATCGAAATGGAGAGCGTCTTGCTGTGAGTCGACAACACTATAACTGTCTAAAATAAACAGCAGACAATTAATAAACAAAAATCATCCATTAATCGTCTGAACCAAATTTGCTGTGTTTAAGGTGGCGAATGATATTCAGTTCATTAGTTAGTTAATTAAGTAACTAAATGTGGAAAACATTTTAGTATTTGAGTTAAATGTTTATGTGCAAAACAAATATACAGGTAAACCTTACTGTTTTTATAAACTGTTTACAAAGTACATATACATTTAAAATGTTATCTTGAAAATTTATATTCATTTACATTGACTTTTACTATTTGATATCCCTGCTTTACAAATGTAGTCAGGTTGATAAGAATCAATTGACATAAGCAGGAAGGATGTTAAGAAATGCTGTTAATTTTTACAAATATTTACTCTAATTATGAGACAGTGGGCTGGATTCCCCAAATCCCCAAATTAACTGTTGCGAGCCTTTGTCAATTTGCTCACCCACTACTTACCCACAGAATGTTAATTGAAAAGAGCGCTCCAAGGATAGCTGTCTTGAGTAATTAATCGGATAGTCCAGTGGTAGTTCAGTGACCCTTACTGAGTGAGCCAGTGGTCACAGCACACTGACATGGCAGTGATGTCAGACTCCCAGTGCAACAAGATATCCATGTCAGTGAAAGTCTGAATAATGCATATTAATACAAAAAATATTTATATACTGAAGCAAAACTGGTAATATTCACTGTAACAAGCTTGCAGTTGCATTTTGCCACATCTTTTATCTGTTGAATTAGTGCACACAATGTATGATGTACTGGCGATCTTTACTTATAACACTAAGCCATGGACTACCTGAAGTTTTGCTCATACATTGAAATATCATGGGGGTACAAGTTACACTGACTTGCAAGGGGTTATGCTTAGTGCTCTATGAGCTTTTGAATCAGAAGTAAACATTTCTGGCTGCATATAGCAGTCAAACCCCTTTCCAGTTAATTGCAAGAATGTTGATAAAATTATGCACGGATATATTTTAGCACTAATTCTAAGCATTATTTATAACACTTCTTCATGGCTATATTTAATAAAGAGATTAATACTATCTGTTCATTTAGCTGTTTATTAGTTAAAATGAAAATTGCATAATTATGTCTCAGCTAAGCCTTATTACAGCATAAATGTTCACTGTTTTGATTTCAACTTAAATCAAGAAAAAGTGAGAGTGTGAATTCGCAATGCTCATCATTTCCTCCCAAAATCTTTGTATCTGCTTTAAACGGTAGCTGCACGTTTTGTAACAGCAGAGTACACTGCAGTATGTATCAAGCAAACAGTTCCATTGAAAAATATGTTTTCCAGTAAAGTAGACCACTGAAAGGTGACTTAGACATTTTCTCAGAAATGCAATTTCAAAGCTAAAGTAGGTGATATAGAGCTAGACATGGTGACTATGTCCCCTCAAGAAATGGTCTATGCTTTTTCTTCTTTTACAAAATCGCCTTTCTTTTTTTGGACAGCTTATTCACTGCTTCAGTTTCAGTAAAGCAAGGTATGTTAAGGTAAGTCATACTAAATATGTGACTATTTGATTTGCATCTTGTTCAAATGTAATAACGTTTCAGAATTTATGTAATCTTGACCCATTTGCAAATTGCAGTGCTAATGTCACAAAGAATACCAAGGTTTCCATTTCATTTGTAATGTTTATAAAACTTGTATTATTTTTAAGTGTTTTTTTTTTCCTTTTTTAATTTGTGCAAGTCTTTAGGATTTCTAATACCATGACGTGAGTGGACCCCATTCCTAAGCCAAAGTATGATTAAAGTTCATGAAATGAGTATTGTTTCAATCTTTGATGTTAGCCTGTAGTGCTCTTCGCAGCACCCACAATGTGCCCAGTATTGCTTCCTTCTGCAATTCATACAGGGTTACATGTATCAGTAACATAGCTGAGAATGATTGTAAATTCTTTTTTATAAGACTCGTGAATTATACCACTATTGGAACTGTCTGGGTATCCTTCTTCCACATTGCCATCATTTCTGCCTGCAAATCCTGGTATTTTATGACTTTGTGTCTCTGTATATATAAGATACTGGAGTCACTGGGTGTAGCGATTTCAGTGATCAATGCTACTTTTGTCTTCTTTTCATGGACTACTATATCTAGTTTTCTTGCATCTGTTTTTGAACCGCTGGTAATGGGTGATCCCATGTGATATAAACTTCATCATTTTCTCTAATGCTTTGTGGCTCATGTTTCCAGTGCTTTTCTGCTACTTCAGTATTATGTTTGCACAATCTCCAGGGCAACAGTCTTGCCATATCATTATATTTTTTGGTATACAGTCCTTCTGCTATTAGTGTATCACAACCAGCAGCAAGATGTGTGACTATTTCCAATTCTGCTTCACAAAACCTACATTTGTGTGTTAATCCCACATGTTCAATGGACTTTGTAAACTAACATGTATGTAGTCTACTATCTTGGACCACCAGTATTAACCTTTCATCTTTTGGTTTAAATTCACCTCTCCTTAACCATTCCTGTGCTTGATCCTGATCAACTTGAGGTTGTTCTAAGAATTTTATATACTTACAAATACAGTTATGTATTTTCCGTATGTCTTGCCTTATCTGATCCTTCACCTTATATTCTTTCTTTTGATTTTTGGCACATTCATTTGCTGCTTGACATCATTATGCATCTACTAAACTAAGCAGGGAAGTCATCTTAAGACTTATTCTCCTCATATTGTAAAACTTTCACTACATTTGGATCTTGTAAGTTCATCAGATATGTATGCATGCCTACAATTGTTGATCTGTACATGTAATCAATTTTGGGGAGCCCCATACTTCCATCAGAAAGGGGAATGTATTGCCTTAGTAAACACTGATTTTTTTATAAATCATTTGATAAGCATGAAGCATCCTTCTTGTTTTCCTATCCAACCAACCAAAACTGTAAGTTAGGACAGGAAGAGCAAATTGGTTTATAGCTTGGACTTTGTTCCTAGATGTCAGCACTCTTTTCAGTATTAAGTCTTCTAAAACATTCCTTATTAACATTTGTTCATGTTTTATTATTGATCCTTCATCAATTTCCAAATATTTCTACACTCCCTCTTGCTAAAGTTCTTATATCACATTCTTGTCCCAAACTGATGTTTTCTTGGTGCTGCGGCATTCCTGCTTTAAAGGTTGCTTTTGCACATTTATCAAGACCAAATGACATTCTTATATCATCTGAAAAAGTTTTGACCACTTGCAGTTGTCGTTCAGTTACTCTGTCAGCATTAATTCCAATGTATAGTTTACAAATCATTGGAAGGCAAGTCACTGACCTATAGTTTTTAGGATAGATTGCAGGTTCACTTTTAAGTAGGAGCATTGTTTTTCCTGTTGTTAACCAAGCTGATGTCTGTTCAGGGTCTGCATATAAATAGTTATTTTTCATGGTTAAATCTTCATGCAAAGATGTTAATACTTTTCAACAGTAGTTAGGTACTGCTTCTGGGCCTGGGGTTTTCCAATTAGGAGCTTTTCTTAACTTTGTTTCAATTTCTCTGGCCATTACTTCATCCCATTTCATATCCTGTACATTTGAACTTCTTATTTGGGTCGGGCTGGCAACTCTACACCATAAAACCCAACTGCCAATCATTAGCGGACCGGAGTTCCACTGTGGCGACCCCTAACCGGGAAAAGCCAAAAGACCAACAACATTCTTTCTTTTACTTCTTCTATCCATTCAACATCTTTATTATGTTCCACAGAATATTCATAGATATTTCTTCAAAATGTATCTATTTCTTCCTTTTTTGGTGGTTTCAATTATTTTTAACTTGTTTCTCAGTTCTCTATAAAACGGTTTTTGGTCATCAATAAATTGCTTATTTTGTACTTTTCCTTTATATTTACCTACATATCTTCTAAATGTGTCTGCCTGTGCTGATATTTTTATTTTTATTATTGCAGTAGTGCACGGTAGATCCTGATCTGTTATAATACTGTGTGTTGCTTTTATCACATCTGTCTTTCTGAGTATTTTTGTTGATCTGTTCCCTCTTCTATGCACTTCTAAAAGTGACACGTCTTGTCTTAATTGCTTTATAGTTTTCTCTATTCAATACTTCCATGATGGGATTTGATTTCTCCCCATCCTTTCCCTTACTACCCTGGGTTCTTGTGGTAAGACATTACCTGTTATTAAATTAGTATATACATCCTGTTTACTTTATGGACAGTCCTAATTATTGTGTTAATTTGTTTTATCAAACTTCTAATTTTTTGGGGTTTATTGACCTTCTGTAGTATACGTCTTTCATTGATCTTAATATGTCTTTCCATCTCTTTTAAATCATCTAACTCTTCTCTTATATCATTTTCTTTTAAACTGAGGGACATTCTTTGTTCTCCATTTCCTGCGGGCATTCCATATAAAGTTTCAGAGCATCTGAACATCCTGCCACTGTAGTCATCCCCCCTGAAACTACCCTACCCCAGCTTCTAATACCTCCCCCTCCACTAGTCCTCTCATTCTTATTTCCCTGTTCTCCCACTATATCCTTCCCTTCTATTCCTTCTCCCTCATTTTCCTTTCCTCCCCTGTCTGTCATAATAAACTTCTACCCCTCTGTCTCACTGTGTAACCACTTCATCTCCATTCTCTTCCTTTTGTACATATGCTGTATATAACCAAACAGGAATTATGAACGCATTATTCCTTTTATGACATTGTACTCAAGTGTTTTCTGTAGATTATTGTAAATGTTATCTTGTTAACTGTTTGTTTAGCTGCAATTAATAATTTCTTAACTGTTTGTTTGTAAAATTTAAAAACTGACTGAGAAGCTTTTCTCCCCGGGTCTCCACTGAAAATGAGCCAAATGCTCAGTTGGACTAACCCAGTTAACAAATGTAAAATAAATAAATAAATAAGTCTTCCTGTGCCACATTGTCTTCAGTTTCATCCTGTGTCATTCATTGCTGTTTCATATGGGAACTCACTGGCATATCACTCCACAACACTGACTGCTTCAGAGTTGCCACCCTTCCCTTGCTGTCCAGCTCCAGCTGAATGTCTGTACTGGTTTCCTGTGGAAGCCTCCAAAGTATCTTCATATGGCAACTGATCAGATGCTTCTCACTCCACTAGTTTAGCCTTAATTTGGGTGTCCATTGTTCTATCCTGCTGCAGTGTTATCTGGTCCTTCACTTCACAGGTACTCCATAGCCTCAGTTGCTGTTTCTTTAACTTCTCCATTACTAATCCACTTTTCTGCTTTTCCTCTTTGTTTTCTTATGTTTTGTGTAGTAACATTTTCCATATCTGGATGCCTTTGCCTATATTTCTCCTCAGATATCTTTGGTGCTGCTCTTTTTTGTATTGATTAGTTTTGCTTTCTCCTTTGCATGAATATTGCACCTTGTTAAATCTCTTTTTCTTTCCCATGTCCATATTTCTTCTTCAGGTGTTTTCTGCTCCACCTTTTTCTTCTTACTTTGGGGACTTGCTATTCTATCAGGCTGTGATATAACCTATCTTAGATTTTCTACACTAAATCCTCCACTTTGCAAGTATTCCATAACTTCTGCTTCTATTTTTTTAACTTCTACTTGACAGATTTTCTGTTCTGTGTTCCCTCTTTGCGATCTTATTTTTTTTATTGTGAAATTTTCCATATCTGGATGCCTTTGCCTATATTTCTGTGTGAATGTCTGTGGGGCAGCTTTTTTTGTGTTGATTAATTTGTCATTCTCCTTTGCATAAATATTGCATCATATCAGATCTCTCTCTCCCCTTCCCATGTCCATATTTCTTTTTTATACCTTTCAAAAATTCTTTATATTTTCACACTTCCTCAGTCATTTCTTTACAGAAATACCTACATACATACAAATGTTTCAAGCACGGGCATTAAAGCCTTTCTAGCTTGCCAGTATGCCAAAACACTTGTTCTCATAATAAATGTCCAGGCTGTTCTTAAAAATATCTAAACTAGTACTTGCTTTAATGTAATTTGGTAGTCTGTTCCAAGCATCATCTACTCTGTCAGAGAACCAATTAGTACACTTCTCATTCCTATACAATCTTCTACATAGGTTATCTGACGATTCTCTAGTACTTTTTGATAACCCAAACATTTCCAGAGGTAGTTGTCCCTAACTACCCTATATACCTGAATACGATCTCCTCTTAAATATCTGTAAGAGACACTGTAGAAGTTCAGATATTTTAGTCTTTCATAATAACTTATATTTTCACATCCATGGATGCCCTTATTGTATTTCCACTGTACTCTTTCCAGTTTATTCATGCTTGTTTTCCTATAGGGTTTCCATATTGTTATTCCATACTCAAGTTTGGGTCTAATGTAACTAACAAACAATGACTTCATTATGTTTGATTTCCTAGACTTTATAAATCTTTTTATGCAACCTATAGTTCTGTAACTATCATTTGCCAATTGGTTGATATGATTAGAAAAACTCATAGCTGACTCTACCCATATACCCAGGTCCTTAAATGAGTCTACAGTTTCAATCACTGTGTGCTGTATTAAATATTCACCTTTCAGTTTATGTCTCACAAATCTCATATTCTTAGTTTTTGATGTATTTAGCAACATATTATTTTCCTGTGCCCAAATGGTCAATTTAGACAAATTATTTTGAAGACATGCCTTATCTGTAACATTTGTAATCTGTTTACCCAATTTCAGGTTGTCAGCATATAGTCTGTAGAACACCTCAGATGAAAAAGTAAGGTCTGAAAGATGCAATCTAAACAAGTAAGGGCCTTGTACACAGCCCTGTGGGACACCTTGACTGTAACCAAGTATTTCACCTGTCCAGTTGGTGTGTGATACTTGCCAAGTCCTATTTCTAAGCCACGCAGCTATCCATCTTATCAACAGTACATCAATACCTAGTTGTACTAATTTATTGATCAGTGTTTTGTGCATGACCGTGTTAAATGCTGAAGTTAAATCTATATAAATCACATAACAGCACAATTTTTCATTCATAGCTGTTATTATATTGTTATAGAACATCATGTTACAGGTGGTAATAGATCAATTTTCCACATATGCATGTTGATACATGGTTTCAAGTCCAAACCTATCCAGTTCTGACAATACCTTATCCAGTATTACCTTCTCCATTATTTTTCCACAAGATGAAAGTAGACTTAAGGGTCCATATGATTCTGGGTTTGTCCTACTCCCCTTTCCCTTAAAGACAGCATGTATCCTATCTTGAGGAATCTCCACATATTTATATGACCTAGTGAATAATAGATGTAATGGCAGTGTAAGTAAGTGTTCTCAGGTCATTGTTACTTATTCTGTCTCCTCCCTGTGCTTTGTTTGGATCCAGTTTGCACAGTTCTTTTTCAATATAATCTAATTTGATTCCAGTATCTGGGGTTACCTGGATGTCACTAGGACAACTCACCACCCCTTTTGTGGAGCCAAACTGTTTTGCATAAGATTTTGTAAATATATCTATAATCTGTTGTGTCTGAGAATACATTTTGGAATCTGCACACAGTTTATCAATTTGTGTATCTTTACTCCTTCCACATCTTATGTATCTATAAAAAGGTTTGCTATTATGCTCAATATCTTTATATAAATTTTCTTCAGATTTTTCTTGATCTTGTCTAACACTATGCTTAATCTGTTTGTCCAGCTCGTTTATTTCGGTTTTCAAAGTTGTAGTTCAACCTCTCTTCCATTTCTTATATTTTTTGTCTCTTACCTTAATCAGGTATCTTGTTCTTATGGAAATATAGCCCCCTGATGTTGCATGCCTAGATCCTGATGTTAAACATTTTTTTGACTTTTTGCACTCAAACAATTTCTCTCTCAAAACTTTTCACATTCCATCTGCAGTTTTTCCACTGAACACGTCACCCCAGTTAGTTTTATATAGTAACTGTTTTGCGTCCCTATAATCTGTAATTAACCTTCTGTGCATTGACTTAGATCTCAGTTTGGCAGAACTATCTAGCAACAAATTAACTGTTGGCTGTTGGTGAAGCACCCTCCAAGAGGAAAAAACGCTGAGAGAAGAAGGGAGCCACTTTTGAGATTTTAAGTATTTTTTCTCTGTTTATTTGCTAAGTTTTTCTGCATAGCTGCCTAGCTTGAGCATTTTCTGGCTTGTTAAACTTGATTTCTGTATTAGTAGCTGTATTTAGAGCACAACCAAAAGCTGTTTGCTGAATTTCCTGTTTGCACTTAATTTTAAATCGTTTTTTTTCTTAAAACTTGCATATTTTCTGTCCTTGACCTAGCACTCTTGTGTGGGGTCATTTACTGCACTGTTATAACTTGATATTACTTGTGAACCTCTGCTATCTCTGTAAAAACAAAAACAAAAAAATCTTGCTTTTTCCCAGTTTTCTGAGAGTTAAAAAGTTCAGTTACAGGCTTGCTGTTCCTGAACTGTTTGAAAGTTTCTGTGAGGCCATTTTTGCTTGGGCTGAAGGAGGGTCTGTCTGTTGATCAGTGGCAGTGACTAACATTGAGCAGCTTCCCTGCCCCCCGTAGAGGTGGTTACTGACTTGAAACTGTAGTTTTATTTTCCCTTTTGGGTCTATTCCTGCTTCTTTCCAGCCCCTGCTATCAAGCACGCTTTAACGTGCTTTAGCGCGATTTAGCACGGAGTTGCCACTAGAGCAGCATCGGGCAGCACCGGTTAAACAAGGTTAAACTCTTTCTGGCCCCAGAAAGTCTGTTCTTCAATTTTTCCCTTAGAACTGCTCTGTTAGGAACCTAAACAGTTTACACCTACACTAAAAAGTGCAGCACTTGTTCCAAATAGCTTTTTCTTCTCAAAAAGCTCAGCACTTGTCTTATAAGCATATCCCTTGTCTTATAATCATTCTCTTAGCAGGTCAAGCACTCCTCTGCTAAGCCCACTACTTTTCTGTCTCCTACCAACTCATAATTCTTTCTAGCACGTCGAAGGGTCAGATGCTGGCGTCCTCTCCTGCCCAGTTGGTGAATCTGGGAATTCTGAGACAATGTTACAATTGCCTCATGTACATGGACAACCCTCTCCTCCTCCCACGTAACACTAACACTTGTGAGAGATGCAGCTATTTAGCCAGACTGGAGGCTGAGCTCTCTCAACTCAGGACTGGCAAGACCAGGCAGGAGGAGAAGGCAACTACACACACCACAATACCAGTCTCACATAACTCAACCACACCACTGAATCAAACACATAAACACACTAAGACATACTCGAGGCTCTGAGTAAAATTTACCTAAACAGCAGAGGCCTCCAAAGCAGACACCCAAGCAACTGCAAACTCAATACACCACACAAACAACACATAAACAACAAAATCAGTGTGCAAAGCAGTCACTGCCCTTAAGGCCAAATACAACACCAAGCATACTTGTCATAGGTGACTCCATAGTCAGACACACTGACGTCCCGCTCACCAGACTGAGTAAGGAGAAGGTCACAGTAAGCTGCCTGTCGGGCGCTAGAATCCGCCACATAACACAAGCACTCAGGTCTCTCAACAGCAGATACAAGTACGACTCAGTCATTGTCCACGCTGGTGTCAACGACCTGAGACGTACCTCCTTGGACTACATGAAAGAGACATTGAGGAGCTCTCTGATTATGTAGCCCAGGCAGGTATGACCCTGACCTTGAGCAGTATCCTACCTTCACCTAGAATGATGCCACAATACAGTGATAAGATGATCAGCTTTAATAATTGGCTTAAATTCTGGTGTCATTCAAAGGGGATCCAATGTCTGTCTGCCTGGGATGACATGCTGGACAAGCCACACTGCTTCGCAAGGGACGGCTTGCACCTGTCACCCCTAGGCTTCCGGATATTGGCAAAGGCTCTTGCCACCCCATAGTGCCTTTTTAGGCAAGGCTCAAATTCTAAACCTACCACCCTAGAACACAAAAAAGTAAAAAAACTAAGGGTAATGCTGCTCAATGCCAGAAGTCTCAATCTCAAGATGCATGCACTCGAGGCCCTTCTCAGTATGGAGAACATCGATGTCTGTGCTGTGACAGAAACCTGGTTCAAGGCTCCTGAGAGCACCCCAGCACTATCAGGTTTCACCTCATATCATGTGTTCCGGCCCCAAAATCCAGACAACACCAAGAAAGGAGGGGGGGTGTCCATATTCATAAAGGACACCCACACCTCAAGGTTGGTGGCAACGCACGATGCATCGGAGACCATCCAGGTGCAATTAACCATAGGCAAGACTGCTCTGCAATTTGTAGCATGTTACAGGCCACCCTCTCAAACTCAGGAACCTCACATGGCCTTCCTGAAAACAATGGAGGGATAAATGTATCTCCAAACACCATCATACTAGGTGACTTCAACTACCCTAATATAGACTGGGAACACTACTCAAGCCCAAACACTCTAGCCCAAAGGTTCCTGGAGTTCATAAACTCAAATGCCATGGAACAACTAGTCACCATCCCCACAAGAGGAGAAAACATACTTGATCTCATCATCACGAACATGGGATCACAATGTTCAACACCGAAGTATACCCTCACTGGTGAGATCAGATCATAAACTAATCTCGCTGGAGGTCCTCATCCGCCCCACCTGAAATAAAAAGACCACAGTGAAAAACTTCTCAAAAGCCGACTTCACACTTCTAAAATCTAGTGTGGTCTCCTTTAAGGCCCCTGAGCCAGTGGTAAACATTACTCAAACCGCTGAATCACTTACAAATGCCTTCTACCAGCACCTACAGGACTGCATGGATCAGGCAATCCCAAACAAAACTAAGACTCTTTGTACCAAAGGCAAGCGTCCAGTCTGGTGGACCCCAGCCATAAACAGGCTCTACAACAAAAGGAGGAAGCTACTACAAGATAGAGCAAAATCCTTGAAAGGTAAGACACCTTTGATCATTATAAGTAAAAAACTAAGAGCTCTCATAAAATCATCCAAGGCAAATTTTGAGAGAAAAATCGCCAAGGACTCAAAAGACAATCATAAGGCCTTCTTTAGCTATGTTAGAAACCTAGGAGGAAACTCCCAGATATGCTCAGAATTAGTTCAAAATGATGTGAAGATTACTGAACCTACACACATTGCCAACATACTGGCTGACAGGTTCAGTGCAAACTTCTCCCCCTCCCCAAAGGAGAGATATCTATACCAGAGGATTGTAGCCCCCAAACATCTCAAACGCCCAGGTGAGAACTGCTCTCTCCAAAGCAAAACACAGCATCCATGGGACGGATGGTGTCCCCGGCTGTGTGCTCCACGAACTCAATGAGGAATTAAACCCGCAGTTAGGACAGCTGTTTAATCTTAGCCTCACCTCAGGATACGTACCCAAGGAGTGGCGCACGGCGACTGTGGTCCCACTTCACAAGGGCGGTGCCTCCACCGACCCTGGAAATTACCGTCCCATTAGCTTGACAAGCCTTATCTGCAAAGCCATGGAGAGGATCATAATGGAACTCATAAATAAAGACAGGGAACTTGCAGACTTTGGATCCAACCCAGTTTGGCTTTGTCAAAGGCAGATCATGCCTTTTAAACTTGGTTGACTTTTGAAACAGTCACCAAGGCCATTGATGAGGGAAAGGCAGTCCATACAGCCTACCTTGACCTGGCAAAGGCCTTCGACACAATACCCCACTCAGGTATCATCGAAAAACTCATCAGCTTGAATGTAAACCCATACATCACAAGATGGGTTGCAAACTGGCTAAGTGACAGAACCCACAGGGTCAGAGTTGCTGGAGCCATGTCAGACTCAAAGCCTGTCACAAGTGGTGTCCCACAGGGCTCAGTCCTGGGTCCACTCTTGTTCGGCATCTACTTTTCTGAAGTACAAGCAAACACAGGAGGGTTATGGCTGACAAAGTTTGCAGATGACTGCAAACTGGGCCCCATAGTCGAAAACACATCTGACACAGATATCCTTCAGAAGGGCCTCACAGAAACGGATAACTGGTGCCAGAGCCATGGCCTAAAGTTAAATGCCAAGAAATGCATAGTCATACCCTTCGGGAAAAACAAGGTTACCCTAGCTACCATATAGGTGGCAATCCACTGAGCACAGAAGAAGTCATCAGGGATCTGGGGACCCAGGTTGACAGTAGCCTTTCGGTTGACACTCATGTTGCTAAAGTAGTTAGGAAAACCTTCTACATTGCCCACCTGATCATGAAGGGATTCACATCTAGATCAAGGGAGGTCATCGTCCCCTGTACTCATCACTCATAAGACCTATGATTGAGTACAATGCCCCATTCGGAATGTATCTGACCCGACACCTGCAGCAGCTGGAAAGGCCCCAAAAGTTCCTCACCAAAAGGATAAATGGTCTCAAAAATATGTCTTATGCTGCCCGACTGAAAGAACTCCAGCTCTATTCAGTCTCATACCGCTTGCTCAGAGGTGACCTGTGCCTGACATATAAGGCCATGTCAAACCCTGATTTGATGAATATGCTTCACCTCAAAAAATCTAGATCCCTCAGAACCACAAGGGCGGGAGACTTAAACCTTGACACGGTTATTAATAGAATGTGCTGGAGGGACAGATTCATCACCCAGAGACTCCCTATGCTGTGGAACAAAATCCCGGTACATGTGAGGCAGAGCACCTCGCTGGCCTTGTTCAAGAGGAATCTTGACCAATGGATGGGGGATCGCAGATATACCCCAGGGATTACTTCAGTGTCACTGCTTGACAGAGGCACAGCAAAATAATGGGCATAGTTTTATTCAAACTAAAGGGGTGGCGAAAGCCAAATAACTATGGGCTAGGCTTATAAATGCCCTTGGGCAGATAGCCTAGTATGAACCTATGAACCTATGAACCTATGACCCCATGATCACTGCACATCAGTGGTGGTAAAATTTGACTTGAAATTACAGTAATTTCTTAGGGAACACAATATCTAGTATATTCTGTCCCCTGGTAGTTTTTTTTTTTACAATCTGAAGCATTTGCTGTTCCTGAATATACTCTGTGAATAATTTCTTTACTAACATTGTTGAATCAATATTATTCCAGTCTGTTTCTGGTAAATTTAAGTCCCCAGCTAATATTATCCTTCCCTCGTGTTTAATGTAAGAAATGTATGAATTCCTCTAGGTCATCTGCACTTGACTTTGGTGGTCTGTACATTCCAACAATTGCTATATGTTCCAGGGTTGTCTTTATTGTCACAGTTATACAGTCTATAGTATCGGTGTTATCACTGAACATGTAATAATCACAAGTCTCATAACTATCTTTAATCCCTATCATAACACCTCCACCTGATTTTTTTTGTTAGAATGTCTGTTACAGTAAAAACATTTATACCCTGACAGAACTGGTTTCCAGTCATTGTTCTTTAACCATGTTTCACAAACTATAACAACATCAATCTTGTGGGAATATAGCAAATTTTCTAATAAAAAATCTTTATTTTTAATGCTCCTAGCATTAACAACCATCAGAGATGCATCAAATGTTGCTATCTGTGAACTGTTACATTTCTGACCTGGCAAAAATCCCGGCTAGTGTTTGTCAAACATTGGAAAATGTCTGCTGCAAAAATTTTCTTCCCTGATCTAGAAAAATGCATACCATCCTGTGTGAACACGTGTGCCCAAAAGAAGGCTTGGATGCTCTACACATTTCCATTTTTTAAAATAGGACATTTTTCCATGTAGGTGTTTATCCAAAAAATATTTTCATTCACAGTGACCTGACTATCCTTTCTATAGGTGATTTGTGAAAAATATGTCCTAACACCAGTATAAGCTATAATATCTAGGAGGGCTACTATCTAGTTCCCAACTAACATCCAGAGAATCTTTGATGGTGACATCATCTGTACCAAAATGAATAAAAACAGATCCATACTTCCTTACATTAAGGTGTCCCAAGGCTTGCTTCACATCTTCTATTTTTGCTCCTGGCAAGCATAACACTACTCGATGTTCATTATCATCTCTGCAAATCAGTTCTTCTAATAACTGAATCTCCAGTTACAAGAATATCTTTGCTGACCATCTGTGAAGAATCTTATTTTTCCAAACAGCCCAAGGTTTATTGGTCTATATAGCGTTTTTCATAAATCTGTTTTATTAATGAACACAAATTTGCATTTGAAGCTTCTGACAGTTTTTCTTGTGCAAGTATTTTTCTTTCCTCTGATTTCTCTCTTAATCTTTTTGTATATCTTCTGTCTGGAAATTCCGGGCTTCTTGCATAATAGTAACAATACAGAATTTCTTTTTTATCCTGAATATTGCAGTCTATTGTCTGCGTGGCTGTTTTCTAGCCTATGGGTTTTTGTGATTTTTGTGGACTACTACTTCCTTTTACAACAGGGGGCATCCTTCCCTGGGCTTGCCTGGCCCTATTGTAGGAATGTTTCCGTGTCTTGAGGATTCTACATTGTCATTTTTTCCAGTCCTGACACCGGAGAGCCTACCAGGAGTGGGCACTTTTTTATCTTGGGTCTTGTGGACCCAGCTATCTTTTTTTCATTTTTAACCTACTGCTGTCCATGATATATGCTCTATAAAATACCGATTATATATCAGTGTCATCTTGGTGATCTGAAGACAGGTTCCACCTGATGAAGGTACTCACCAAGACTTGAGTTTGAATTCACTTCCAGCAATACTACGCTCCTTTACTTGGTGATTTATCATAGGTTCTGCTATATAAGCTGGTAAATGTAATATGAGATTGAGATGAGAGATACAAAGTTGCTGGCATTTAAAATATGTATTTCACATGTTCTGAAATAGTTTCAGTATATATTGGGAGACATACAGCATTATTAACTGAGGAGACTGAAATAACTTTCATTGTTATTTAGTATGTGTAATTATTTGAGGTTTTTAAGTTTGTGATATCATTTGGCCTCTGTTGGTATAGTTGTCATTTTTGCCTTCTGTATTACTCACAGTTTGCAAAAATATTGTGATATATTTTTCACACAGTGCATTCCTTTCCTTAGAATACATAAACTGGTTATTTTATCTCAAGGATGTAAAGAATCTGTTCACTGAAAATTCAGAAGGCCAGAAAAGATATCCAAGTTACTTCTCACATATCATTTATTCTCATTCTGTAAAGGGTGGATAATTCCCCTTCTTGCCTTTTTAACAGACTATTCTGATAGGCTATATAATTCCTCTCAGTTGTGTTTTTATATTTCTGGTATAACCGGGTCATATACATAACAGCAACCAACCCTCAGCATTCCTGTAATATAGAGGAGTGATGATAACATGGATATTGCTAGGCATCCATATGCATAAAGTGCTAGTGGGGACATAAGCATCTATGTTTTTTTAGGATAAAAAAGTCTGCACCAAAATAGGAGTCTCTCATTTCAGAGAAGGGGAGTATACCACGTCTGTACCACTGTATGATATGAGTACTTTGTCATGTAACTTCAGAGGCACCCAGTAATAATACACAGTGTAAAATAAAAGTTATGCATAATCTTACCTTAACAGGTATTTTTATTTGCAGTGAGTTACCATCTGCGTGATATGTAAAAGTATGCACTGTATCACACATTAAAAGCAGCTTCCACCTTACTTCCTTTTCTGGAGTATAGCATAAAAAGCTATGGTATAAAATGCATGACAATCTGAAAACAGTAAGTATCTCAGTGCTGGGAAAACTGAAATGTTAGTATATATCATCAGATACAAGAGAGCTAGGTACAGTACAAACCCTCTTTTAAAATAGGATGACTCATTTGGCCCCAGACTGCTTCATTCATTCCTCTGGTAGATGTTAGAAGTTAGTTGCACTAAAATGATTACAATACACCTCTGCTTACCTGTTCAGGACTGCAATATTAACACCACCCTGTTCAGAGGCTTCAAATTCCATGGCTCTTTGTCACCCCCTTCATGTTTCATTAATGTTTTTACTTCTTTGCATTTCATACCACTTCCTAGAAACAGATGTAAACACACTAATCAGAATTACTTAACACAGGTAACTGGATAACTGGCTAATTTTGTAAAATATTTACTGTTATAGTTTTAATGTAGGAATGAAACACGAGTATGCTGGCATAGATGCTTATATAATTTCTTTTAATCTATGGTGTTTACTAACCCAGCTATAGGTAATTATTAGCTACTGGTATGACCATCCTTCTATCAGAAGGTGTAGTGCAGAACATATATAATCAATGTGTGTTAGCATAAGTGTGAAGAAGTCCCTGTAAAAATTTTGAAGGGATATTACTTAAAACAGTGGCAATAAGATGTTAAGTAAAACAAAAAAAAAAATTTACATATTTCCATGTACATTTTTAGCAGAAATGGAATCATGAATATGTTTATATTTTATAAGTACAGAAAGGAATTCATACAATTCATAAGTAAGTTATCAAACTCTGTTCATTACAAGCACTGAAAGGAGTACAGCACAGACTTTACTATTGTACTTAGAGGTAAATGTTTATTTCTGATGTGCATTTAATGTTACCTGTTAACCCAGTCCATGGTTATAAGTGTAAGTAACAATCTATGAAACAAGCAATATAAAATGTATTTTCACTAAGAAACTGACTACTGAAACTTGTTTTAAATTCATGCTAGGAAAAAGACTGCACCAGGTTCTGAACAGAATGGTAAGGGAGGTCTGAAAAAGCGAGTGCCAAAGTCTTCGCTACCCCAAGGTGAGAGACATGTCGATGACAAGGAGCGTAAGGAAAGAAGGGAATCGAGGAGATTAGAAAAAGGGCGATCGCAGGAGTACCAGGATGTGCCTGACAAACTTGATGAAAACAAAATTACTGATGAAGAAAGACAAAGGAAGGAAGAGGAATATCAGACCCGATACAGAAGCGACCCTAACCTGGCAAGATATCCTGTGAAACCACATCCTGAAGAACAACAAATGAGAATGCACGCTAAAGTATCCAAAGCACGTCATGAAAGGAGGCATAGTGATGTTGCTCTGGCGCATACAGAAGTGGATGAAGGGGAGGTGCCTGAAAACAGACTGGGAAAACAAACTCAACAACAGGGAGTACAAGAACGAAAGCCTCAGCTAGAAAATCAGAGATCATATTCTGTAGAAAGGACTGGGGATGCACAAATGTCTGTTTCCAAACAACTAGCAAACCATAGTCCACCATCCCCTAGGCAAAGCCCAATTCCAAGTGACCATTTGGAAACCAAGGAAACTGATCCTTTTAGAAAACAGTGTCATCTAGATCCTAGCTCTGCTGTATTTATTCGAAAACCTAAGCGAGAAAAGATGGACACCATGCTTAGAAACGATTCCCTTAGTTCAGACCAGTCTGAGTCGATCAGACCACCTCCACCCAAACCTCACAAAAACAGAAGAGGTGGAAAGAGACGGCAAATGTCAGTTAGTAGTTCTGAAGACGAAGGGGGATCAACGCCAGGATATACTAGCTGTGAAGATGTAGAAATTGAAAGTGAAAGTGTCAGTGAAAAAGGTAAGTCATTTATTTTATTAAAAATCCATATTTCATTCCCCAAAATATGTGTTTTTTTCTTTCACTATGGTATAGTTATCCCCTGAGTTTGAAGTTTGAGTGTGACATTTCTATAAGTTCAATGTTTTAAATATCTATATATGATAATGTGCCATTTAAATAATGTTGATCTCAGGTGGGTGCCATATGTGCAAAAATATGCAACAAATATTAACACTGGGCCCAATTCCGCTTAGACTAAGAGCAGGTTGTTTGGAATCTGGACCCCTAGGTGTAAGCCTGTTTATAGACGGGACTTACACTGCAGTAAGTCACTTACACTGAGAGCAAGTCTTTTGCAATCTGGCCCCATGGGAAAAGAGTACATTTCTGTTTATGCAGTTTACAAGGGTAGCTCATTTACTAAGAGGGAGGGATCCAATTTTCCTCATGGACATATAGAGCAATGTCATTTTATATACATAATTATTCTTGCATTTATGGAATTCTGATGTGTGCAAAAATTAATTTACAACTGCAGATCCTGAGATGCAGTTAACCAGTTAATGAAGCTAACCTAGTATAGATAGATCACATATTAAAAACGTCTTATTTATTACAGTGGAACTGCAGGAAATAGTAACATATTTGCCACCAGTGTCTGAAATGGCAATGAAATATGTGAGTGTGTGTGTGTGTGTATGTGTGTGTGTTTGTGTGCCATCACATATGTATACAATATATGTATTTATTTACAAACACATACACACACACACACACACATATATATAATATATATAAATCATATATATTTATATATATATATATATATATATATATATATATATGTGTATAACTATATATATATATATATATATATATATATATATATATTTGTGTGTGTGATATATATAGACAGATAGATAGATAGATATGTGCTTCTCTGTGCTTTAGGTGCCACACAAACAGCTGGCACCATCCACAGAGATTATTAGGCAAGTAGAGAATGGAAGTAAATTGCAGGACTTTCTTCTGTATCACTTAAACTCTGCAAGCACACATATACAGGTAATTTATAATCACTGGTCCATGTACTGGTTGTTTTAGGGATATGGGAGGAAACTGAAATACCTAGAGAAAATCTGTGCAAACCAAGGGATGACATGTAGACTCCACACAGATAGCACCCCAGGCAAGAACCAGGAAACCCATTGTTGTAAAATATATACATAACAATGTATGTTTGTGTGTGTATATATATATATATATATATATATATGTGTGTGTGTGTGTGTGTGGGGGGGGGCATCTATGTGCATGGTGCCATGCACGGGATGTATTTGGTTCTACATTATTTATCTAAAATATCCAAATCTATTATGTATTAAAAATAACAGGTGTCATTATTTGGAAAGTAATACCAAAAGCAAATTATTCCACTGCTTTTGCCAGAACTGTTTTACAGACACAAAGCAAACCTACAAATTGACAAAATAGGAGCAACTCTAATGTAGACATTGCCTTACAAATCATGGGTGGTGACTTACATTTTCAAGACCTCTCATTTTATGACCCCCCCATCCTTTCATTTTCTCTCTTTCTTTCTTGAATTTTTGATTGAATAGATCATGCTGAGCTTATAGCCACTAGATTGCTATTTCCAGTCAGTAGAGGAATTTGGCCAGGACATCAGGGCAACTCACATTCTCCAGTGGGGTAGGAAGCGTCTGAGGGCTTTTTCCTGACTGACTGGAGAATGTGAGATTTAAAGTGGAAATGATGAAATATGTGCTGCAAGTAGAGAATACAGTTGTTGTCAAGGTCTGTGCAACTGACAGTGTTTACAGGATTCCGTGATGGCAACCGATTCCAACTAGAAAGTGCTGAAGAAACTATCCTGATACTCTGAAATTTCCTGGATCCCTTTATTTAGCACAGTGACTTCAGAAGAAGAACAGATGTGTACCTTCTTAAAAGCACTGACAACCTGTTTCAGATCTTAGAAAGATGCTGCAGAAATAAAAATATATTTCCAGATGTTTGTTAATAAAACAATTTACAAAAATGTCCTTGTTTGTAATTATGTAAGTATTATATGTTGGAGGCAAACTATTCTAACATGTTTGGACAGGACAAGTCAGTAGTTACATGTTTGAAGTAAGTCTGTTCATATAAGAAACTTCTCACTTTTCAATTGGCCATTTCTTTGTCCACTTTCCAGTTTACGAGTATAAATGACATCACGATAATGTTATGTAACTTAGCTAATTAATATTTTAAAGCTGAATACCTGCATGAGCTGCTTCTGATCTGTACTGTTTAGTGCATTGAAATGCTGTTTAGCAGTTCAGCAGCATTAATTATATTGGAAGAATTATGCATTTTTAAATTAGTGTATTGGAAAAGCAGTATCTAGATCTTTAATGTATTCCTCAGTATTTCATTTGCCAGTTTGAATTACTTGTACTCTGAAATTTATATCCTGGTATTTAAAAAGGAATTTTGTTTAATGCCTTTTTACAGATGCCAGTTAGTAAATGAATTAAGCTATCGTTGAAGAACTGCAGACTTGCTGGTGCAAATGGCATTGTCTAATTTACAGTAAACTGCAGACCTAATAATTCATAAATAAATGTATTAGTATCTCATATTGAGAATAATTTGAGTAGTGTGGGACCTTAGGAACCATAAAGGACTTCATGTTTTTTCTATTCACAGAGTTCTCTCTTTGCTTCTTCCATGACAACCACTACTCACTTTATAAGAAGGGTGTTGTAACCTCTGCCATTTAATTGCTTTATAAGAAAACTGTTTTATGGTATTATAAGCTTTTACTAATCAGATATAGGGATTTGATCTACTGGCCCACAGCCTGAAACATTATTCTCTGCCTCAGAAAAATCAATAATGTTTGTCAAAAAAGAGTGCTTACTACAAAAAGATTTGTTTGTTTTCATGTCATTTAGTGTTATAGATACTTAATTCCTTAACGTTATAAACAGTATTTCATGTAAATATAACTCAAACAGGTATGTCTAGCTTGTCTGTTGCAGTTACCAAAATTAGATCTATTTTTACTCTGTATTCAGATCACATTAACAGATTTCCAGCATGGGTGCGCATACCCGAGTTTTCAGAAACAGTCCCACTGCCAGTGGTAAAAGTTATGGTAAAAAGGGACTGTTTCCACAAAGTGGTATTTTGTGATTCAGAGACACATTAGCTGCAATGAGGAAAGACCTCATTTCTGACTAATTTGCATATTTATGACACACCATGAACTACTGCTTGTGATAATCAGCACTTTCCTACAGGAGTTAACACTGGTGGCCCATGCACGGTGTTGGCACAGGCACCCTCCTTCATTAACTATTCCATACAGAGATGAATTAGATGATATATGGTCTGTGTCTCTCTGTAGTTATGTATTTTTCTATTTAATTGTTTCATAGAATACTGTGGTCTCTCTCTGTCTCTGCAGTTAGTGGGGGCTGTTGTGTTTCACTTCATTGAAATTCAGTGTTAAACTCTTAGCCTAAAGGGTTTTTCTGTATTTATAAGTGTTATTCACATATCTTTGAATTTATTACTGCTCAATATCTGAGTTGTTTGGCTTTTGCTACATACCTACAATCAACTGCATTATTAGCTGAGTTACGTACAAACTTGCAGTGTTAAAGATTGTAATGAATTTTATTTTTCTGTGTATTTAATTTTCATTGATTATTGTGGTCTGTGTCTCTCTGTAGTTATTTATTTTTCTATTTAAATGATTCATAGAATACTGTGGCCTCTCTCTGTCTCTGCAGTTAGTGTGGGGCTATTGTTTTTCACTTCATTGATATTCAGTGTTAAACTCTTAGCCTAGATGGTTTGTCCGTATTTATAAGTGTTAATCACATATCTTTAAATTTATTACTGCTCAATATCTGAGTTGTTTGGAGTCTGCTACATACCTACAATCAACTGCATTACTAGCTGATTTAAGTGCAAACTTGCAGTGTTAAAGATTGTACTGCATTTTATTTTTCTGTGTATTTAATTGTTTCATTGAATATGGTGGTCTGTGTCTCTCTGCAGTTATATATTTTTCTATTTAATTGTTTCATAGAATATTGTGGTCTCTCTCTGCCTCTGCAATTAGTTTGGGCTATTGTTTCACTTCATTGATATTCAGTGTTAAACTCTTAGCCTAGAGGAGTTCTGTGTATTTATAATTGTTAGTCACATATCTTTGAATTTATTATTGCTCAATATCTGAGTTATTTGGCTTCTGCTACGTATTTACAATCAACTGCATTACTAGCTGAGTTAAGTACAAACTTGCAGTGTTAAAGATTGTACTGCATTTTATTTTTCTGTGTATTTAATTGTTTCATTGAATATTGTGGTCTGTGTCTCTCTGTAGTTATTTACTTTTCTATTTAATTGTTTCATAGAATACTGTGGTCTCTCTCTGTCTCTGCAGTTAGTGGGGGCTATTGTGGTTCACTTCATTTATATTCAGTTAAACTCTTAGCCTAGAGGAGTTCTGTGTATTTATAATTGTTAGTCACATATCTTGGAATTTATTACTGCTCGATATCTGAGTTGTTTGGCTTCTGCTACATACCTACAATCAACTGCATTACTAGCTGAGTTAAGTACAAACTTGCAGTGTTAAAGATTGTACTGCATTTTATTTTTCTGTGTATTTAGTGGTTTCATTTAATATTGTGGTCTGTGTCTCTCTGTAGTTATTTATTTTTCTATTTAATTGTTGCATAGAATACTGTGGTCTCTCTCTGCCTCTGCAATTAGTGTGGGCTATTGTGTTTCACTTCATTGATATTCAGTGTTAAACTCTTAGCCTAGAGGGGTTTCTCTGTATTTATAAGTGTTAGTCACATATCTTTGAATTTATTATTGCTCAATATCTGAGTTATTTGGCTTCTGCTACATACCTACAATCAACTGCATTACTAGCTGAGTTAAGTATAAACTTGCAGTGTTAAAGATTGTACTGCATTTTATTTTTCTGTGTATTTAATTGTTTCATTGAATATTGTGGTCTGTGTCTCTCTGTAGTTATTTACTTTTCTATTTAATTGTTTCATAGAATACTGTGGTCTCTCTGTGGCTCTGCAGTTAGTGGGGGTATTCTGTTTCACTTCATTGATATTCAGTGTTAAACTCTTAGCCTAGAGGGTTTCTCTGTATTTATAAGTGTTAGTCACATATCTTTGAATTTATTACTGCTCAATATCTGAGTTGTTTGGTTTCTGCTACATACTTACATTCAGCTGCATTACTAGCTGAGTTAAGTACAAACTTGCAGTGTTAAAGATTGTACTGCATTTTATTTTTCTGTGTATTTAATTGTTTCATTGAATATTGTGGTATGTGTCTCTCTGTAGATTTTTTATTTTTCTATTTAATTGTTTCATAAAATACTGTGGTCTCTGTCTGTCTCTGCAGTTAGTTTCCCACCCGCCCTCCCTTTTCTTGCTTTGGTATTATTCTTGGTGGCTTTGGAATTGCCCACTCCTCTTATTTGTGTTTGAACACTCCCCCTGGGTCTATCTCATTTGCTAACTGAACTGAGTACAGTGAGATCATATTTTAACTTCAGACAATCCTACCGGTCACATCTGTTCAGCTCTGTCCCAGCTCTATTCCAGTCTAGTGTCACTAGCTCATTCTACCTAATACAGAGAGAATATTTGTGAAGGCCAAGTCACTTAGTCCCTTAATTTTGAATTATCTTCTGTTTCTCCTTTCTCCCTTTCCACTTTCCAAAAAAAAATTCTAAGCTTGTTTCCTGCCTTTCCTGTAACTATTCCAGTCCAGATACAGATGTGCTGTAACCAGGACTGTTTGTAAGCTTTTGAGCCCCTAAAGGTTTTCTATGTTGGAGGGAAGCCTTCTAGCTTATCAGTGGGAGTGGTTAGCCCTAGGTAGCCTATCTACCACAAGAGTGGTTTCTGGCCCGGAAATTGTAGTTTATTGGCCTTTTGGCAGTTTTTCCATCTCTTTCAACTTACTGGTTTAAAAGCCCACGTTTGTGCTTGCTTCCCATCTTTTCTGTAACTAGTCTAGTCCAGATACAGATTTGCTGTATCCAGGACTGTTTGTAAGCTTCTGCGCCCCCCCCCCCAGCCTTTCTGTGATGGAGGGAAGCCTTCTAGCTTATCAGTGGGGAGTGGTAAGCACTAGGTAGCTTATCTACCACAAGAGTGGTTTCTGGCTCAGAAATTGTAGTTTATTAGCTGTTTGGGCAGTTTTTCCATCTCTTTCAACCTTCTGGTTTAAAGCCCCCATTTGCGCTCATTTCCCACATTTCCTGTAACTAGTCTAGTCCAGATACAGATTTGCTGTATCCAGGACTGCTTGTAAGCTTTTGAGCCTTCCAAGCCTTTCTGTCTTGGAAGGACGCCTTCTAGCTTATCAGTTGGAGTGGTAAGCACTAGGTAGCCTATCTAACACAAGAGAGGTTTCTGACCCAGAAATTGTAGTTTATTGGCTGTTTGGGCAGTTTTTCCACCACTTTCAACTTTCTGGTTCAAAAGCCCATGTTTGCGCTTCTTTCCCACCTTTCCTGTAACTAGTCTAGTCCAGATACAGATTTGCTGTATCCAGGACAGTTTGTAAGCTTCTGAGCCCCCCAAGCCTTTCTGTGTTGGAGGGAAGCATTCTAGCTTATCAGTGTGAGTAGTAAGCACTAGGTAGCCTATCTACCACATGATCCAGGTACAGATTCTTAGTTTTAGCACTTGAATTTGCTTATTCGTGCTCAGCACTTGTTCAGAACTTGCTGTTAGCACTAAATAAGCTACAAATTACTACCACACTCAACCTTCCTCTTTACCTAGAAGAAAACAGTTTTTGTACTTACTTTCCTCACTTGCTTAGAGAAAAACACCTATTATACTCACTTTCCTCACTTGTCTAGAGGAAAGTAGCTATTTATTCAGGCATGTCCAAGGGTTAGCTCCCAGTGCTCTCTCCTGTCTATCTGATGAATCTGGGCATCTTGAGGCAATGTAGCAATTGCCTCATGTACACAGACAACCCTCTCCTCCTACCACCCAACACCACAGCCTGTGAGAGATGCACTTATCTAGCCAAACTAGAGGTAAAGCTTTCTCCAACCAAGACTGAACTTTACAGTCAAGAGGAGAAGGTAAACACTTGCACAGCACCACACTCATCACATAGTCCCACTAAACCTACACCACCAAAATCCACACTTAGAAACACAAAAACATTTGCAGATGCTCTCAATCATAATAATCTCAAGCAACAGAGACCTCCAAAGCAGAAATGCAAGCAACCTCCACCCCCCAACACAACCCAAACGACACATAGCCCACAGACTCAGTGTGCCAGTAAACCACAGCCCGTAAGGCAAAACAACGTACCCAACACACTAGTCATAGGTGACTCTATAGTCAGGCACACTGATGTCCCACTCACCAGGCTAAACAAGGAGAAGGTTACTTTCAGCTGCCTGTCTGGTGCCAGGATCCGCCACATAACCCACGCACTCAGGTCACTCCACAACAAGTACAAATATGACTCTGTCATTGTCCATGGTGGTGTGAACGACCTAAGACATACCTCCCTGGACTACATGAAAAGAGACATGGAAGAGCTCTCCAATCTTGTAGTCCAGTCAGGTATGACCCTAGCCCTGAGTAGCATCCTAATATCGCCCAGAATGATACCGCAGTACAAGGACAAAATGATTGACTTCAACAATTAGCTAAGCTTCTGGTGTCATTCTAAGGGGATCCAGTATCTGTCTGCCTGGGACGACATGGTCGACAGAACACAATGCTTTGCCAGAGATGACCTGCACCTGTCACCCCTGGGATTCCAGATACTGGCTAAGGCTCTTGCCACCCCTGTAGTGCCTTTTTTACGCAAGATTCAAATGACAAATTCACCACTGTAACAGGAACAGGCAAGAAAAAACTGAGGGTAATGCTACTCAATGCTAGAAGTCTAAATCTCAAAATGCACTCACTCGAGGCACTCCTTAAAATGGAGAACATTGATATCCGTGCAGTGACTGAGACCTATTTCAAGGCTCTAGAGAGGACCCCTGTATTACCAGACTATAACTCATACCACACTTTTCGGCCATCTAACCTAGACCAGAACATCAAAGGCAGATGTGTGTCCATATTCATTAAGGATATCCACACCTCCATGCTAGTTGCACAGCATAATGCATCTGAGGTTATCCAAGTGCAACTAACTCTGGGCAAAACTGCAATCCAAACTGTAGCTTGCTACAAATCTCCCACCATGCCCCAGGATTCCCACTCCTCTTTTCTTGATATATTGGAAAATATTAGGGTTCAACCAAACAACCTCATAATGGGCGATTTCAACTACCCCATCATTAACTGGCAAAACTACTCAGGTACCAACTCCTTCGCTCAGCGCTTTCTGGAATTCATAAATTCCAATGCCCTGGATCAGCTTATCAAAACCCCACCAGGGGCAACAGTATCCTAGACTCAGTCATTACCAACATGAAGTCAACACCTCGTTGGTCAGATCCGACCATAAGCTAATCACCCTAGATATCTGCATCCCTCCCCCACCCACCATTAAGGAAACTAAGGTAAAAAACTTCTCCAAAGCCAACGTCATGCTTCTTAAGACAGAAGTGGCGAACTTCATGACCCCCGTGCAGATGGACAATACGGTTACGACTGCTGAATCCTACACAAATGCACTCTATAAGCACTTACATGAGTACATGGATTAAACAGAACCAATACACTATCCTCCCAAAAAAGAAAGCCAATCTGGTGGTCCGTTGCCATAAACAATCTCTACAACAGAAGGAAGAAACTGTTGCAAAAAAGAGTAAAATCCCATGAGTGGAGGAGCTCCCTGGTCAGCCTCAGTAAGAAGCTGAGATCTCTTATAAGATCCTCCAAAGCTAGCTACGAAAACAAAATCACCACTGATTCTAAGGGCAACCACAAAGTATTCTGTAGCTATGTCAAGAATCCCAATGGCAACACCCAGATCTGCTCTGAGTTACAGCACAATGGCACGAAAATTACAGACCCAACTGATATTCCCAACATCCTGGCAGATAGGTTCACTGCTAACTTTACCCCCCACTCACCCCCTAAAGGGCCCATATCTATACAGGAAGAATGCAGAGTCCCTGTAATCACATCTATGCAGGTAAAAGCTGCACTTTCTAAAACCAAAAACAGAACATCCATGAGACCAGACAACATCCCTGGCTGCGTTTTACACGAACTTCAGAACAATCTGGCTCCCCACCTAATCACCATGTTCAATCATAGTCTCACATCAGGCTTTGTGCCCACTGAATGGCACACAGCAAAAGTTATCCCACTCCACAAAGGGGGAGCCACCACGGACCCCATGAACTACCGCCCAATAGTCTAACAAGCCTGGTCTGCAAGGCCACAGACTGTATCATCATGGAACATATAAACAAAGACATTGGTAATCTCCAAACTCTGGACCCTACCCAGTTCGGGTTTGTAAAAGGCAGATCATGTCTCCTAAACCTGATAGACTTCTTTGAAGCAGTCACCAAAGCTGTAGACAAGGGTAATGTGGTTCACACAGCCTATCTAGATCTCGCCAAGGCTTTCAACACCATCCCCCACTCTGGAATTATAGATAAACTGACTAAACTAGGTATAAATCCCTATGTCACAAGATGGGTTGCCAACTGGCTCACTGACAGAACCCACACTGTGAAAGTAGCAGACTCCAAATCCGACTTCAGATCAGTGACAAGTAGAGTATCACAGGGTTCATTCCTGAGTCCTCTCCTGTTTGGTATCTACTTCTCTGAAGTACAGGCTAACACAGAAGGTCTTTGGCTAACAAAATTCGCAGATGACTGCAAACTAGGAGCCATATTCGAAACTCCTAACAATGCGGACATCCTACAAAAGGGCCTCACTGAGACAGATGCCTGGTGTCAAAGCTGTGGCCTCAAGCTCAATGCCAAAAAGGGCATTGTCATCCCCTTTGGTAAAAACCCTGTACCCATGAACTACCACATAGGCGGTAGTCTACTTAACATCGAAAGTGTGATAAGAGACCTTGGGACACAGGTGGAGAGTAGTCTCTCCTTTGATAATCACATCGCCACAGTAGTCAGTAAATCCTTCTACATGGCACACCTCTTCACAAAAGGTTTCTCATCCAGGAAAAAAGAGGTCATTGTCCCCCTCTACTCGTCACTCATTAGACCCATTATAGAGTACAACGCCCCTTTTGGTATGTACTTCACAAGACATCTACAACAACTGGAAAGGCCGCAGAAATATCTCACAAAGATGATTACCAGCCTCAAACAGATGCCCTACGTAGACCATCTCAAAAAACTCCAGCTTTACTCAGAGGCAATCTCTGTCTAACATACAAAGCTATGTCAAACCCAGAGCTGTTAGACATGCTCCACTTAAAGAAATCCCAATCCCTCCGAGCTACACACTCTAGGGACCGAAACTTGGTCACCACAATAAACAAAACATGCTGGAGGGATAGAGTCCTGTCTCAGAGACTCCACATACTCTGGAACAAACTACCAATCTATATCAAACAAAGCTCTTCATTAGCACTCTTCAAGAAAAATCTTGATAATTGGATGGGAAATAGGAAATTCATCCTGGGGATCACTTCTGTGGCTCTGCTCGACAATGGCACAGGAAAATAATTTTCTTGGATGGCGAAAGCCAGGGTATCTTTTTGGCTAGGCTTATATAGGCCCTAGGGCCAATAGCCTAGTACCTATCTATGAACCTATAGGCTACTACAGCTGATGAAGTACTGTGTTAGGTGCATTTGTTCAAATTACACACAGACAACAGCAATGCTCTACAAATGAGACACACTTCTACACTAAAACTTGCTGGCACATGTACAATATCAGAGCACAAAAGCATACAGATCCGTAAATAAATAAAAAGAGAGTGACCCTTGACTGAGTAGAGGGTATATAGAAAGTGATGGCAGACAACTGCTCCAGTTAACATGTCTATAAAAGTACATCAGATATATAATGCTATTAAATTCATAGACTGCATTACAGTGTGCAATAGTCAACTAAACTTGAAATTAACAAGAGAAAAAAGGTAAATTACTGAGTGATACTGCAAAACAGTGCAAATTGACACGATACATAAACATGGTTATTTCTGCATTCAGACCACCAAACCATAGTACTCATGTTCAGTATGAACAGTGAGCAACAACACAGAACTGTAAAATATTTGTCTTATGTAAGGTCTGGTTATGAAGAAGTGGGCTATCAGCAAATGTAAGGAAAAGGCTGGACACCATAGTTGACTAGGAACCACACCAGTACTGTACTGAAATGACTAACGGATTTGTTTGACTGTGTCTGTCACCTTGAATAGCTGTCCTTCCAGTACCAGGATCCATGGTGTCATGAGGGCTCTAAACCCTTCCAGCAGGACTAATAAGACTATGACCTGTTGGGGACCCATGTAAGCTTAAATGGCCTGAGTTGCTCATCGCAGAAGGACATGCACAAAAATATAAGAAGCTTGTTATGTATGTGTCAAATGCTTGTTATGCATGTGTCAAATGTAGGTATGACTCCTGAATGTAATTTCACCTTCACCCAAACTGATGCCCATATGCAAAGAGAACATAAATGGTTAACTGTTGGCTAACTACCTGGTGCTCTTCTAGGGGATCCAGTATGTGCCACATTGAGACATGATGATCAATAGCACAACTTGCTTCACCAAGGATGGCTGAAAATTTTTTTTTGCATGGATTACGCTTATGTGTCAAACCACTTGCTGTCCCCTTTCAGCCTCATTCAGGCAAAGTCTACCTTTTGGACACTGCAACATACAAAAACATTTTTGCAGCAAATTCTAGTCTGGACCACAATATTTCTCTACTCAGTGCCAGATGTTTTAAAAATTAAATGCTAAATATCGATGCTCTCCATCAACTTGAACATACTTTAAATACAGCACAAGTGAGATACTCACAATTCCTGTGTAGTCACAGCAAAAGACCAAATCAATTAGAATATAATAAAGACAATAACTAAGCAAGTTAAAGGCAGGCTCGATTCATTGGTTAACAAAGTTGAATTGTTTATTGTTAAGCAATTTTGTTTCTCATATTATAGAAACTTCATCAGAACTAACCTACCTACTAATCAAACCTTTAAATACTTTCAATTATTTTATTTATTTATTCTGACATTTGTCAACCGAGTATGTCAGACTGAGCTATAGCCCATTTTCAGCTGAGGCCTGGGGGAAAAAGCCCCATACAGAAACAATTACAAATAATGTTACAAAACAGTTGCAAACAAAGACTAACGGCAATTACACAAGACTTTTAAACATAAAAATACATCTTAGAAGTCTGACTGAATTGAAAACAAAATCATTAGAGCTATATCATTTGATAAATGGTGGAAGTAAGGAGGGGAAGAAACAAAAGAAGAAAAGGGGGTATCAAGATAGACATAGAAGGAAGCGAAACAAGGTGTAGAGAAGACCGAATAAGTAGCCAAGGGGAAAGACAGGAAGAGGAGGAGATTAGATGAGAAAAGGAGGAAGAGGAAGCAAGTAGTGGATGTAAGATGTTAAGTTGGGCTTATGGCATGAACAGATGCAGGAATTTTGTAGGGTTCCTTTAAAAGTTTTTTGAAGCTCTGGGTATGGGAGAGATTTCTAATGTTCAGTGGTAGTTTGTTCCATGCTAGTGTAACTGAGTAGCTATATAAGTGTTGTGCAATTGATGTTTTAGGCTTATGGATAGATAAGAGAGACTGATCAGAGCTCCAAAGTGAGTGTGAGGGGGAATAATGGGATATAAGGGAAGAGATGGCAGGGCAAGAGGAAGGATTGTTAAGGACAGAGTGAATCATTGACAGTTGGGGAAGTATGATAAGATGGGAGAGTTCTAGCCAGTGCTGTTGTAGGTTAGTTAATGCTTGGCCTTAAGAGTGGATTTTAGGTTGGTTAAGCTAGGGGAGGCATACAGGAGGGTGGGAAGAGCAAAGGCATAGGTAAGAGAAAGTCTTGAGTCATTTGTGAGATATTTTATCGGTAAAGCAGTCCAAGTTTTTGATGTGTCTTCTTTATACAGTTTAAAATATGCAAATCAAATTTAAGTTGGTCATCTATGGTTACACCCAGTAGTTTAGTGTGTGTTTCAGCACTTATGACCATGTTGTTAAGTGATGTGATGGTAAATGATGTTTTATGCTGGAAAAGGGATTTAGGCAGAAATTGGAGAAGTTTAGTTTTTTAAGGTTAAGTATAAGTGTATTGTTAGTAAACCAGTTTTCAAAAGAGTGAAAAGAGTTTTGGATAAGTAAGTGGTAGTCAGAGATGTTGTCAGAGGTAAAGATGATAGTGGAGTCATCAGCATGATGATGACTGTTGGAGAAAATGTTGAATAATAGTGATCCAAGGATGGATCCTTGGGGAACTCCAGTGTAGACGGGAAGAAAGGAGGAGAAGGAACAGAGCCATTTGACAGATTGCTGCCTGTTGGAGTGGCAGCTAGAAAACCATGTCAGAGTAGGTTTGGTAAGAAGTAAGGAGTGGGAGACAGTATCAAAGGCTTTAGACAGGTCTAGGAATAGACAAGAGATGAGTCTGTTGTTGTCCCTGGCTTGAATAATTGTTTGGATGAAGGTTATTAGAGCAGTGGTAGTGCTGTGTTTGGGGAAGAAACCATGATGTGCGGGTGTATGTAGATTTCCATGCAGGAGGTAGTCCAGTAGTTGAAAATGGATATATTTTTCTAGGATCTTTGAAAGGGGGGATATAATAGCTACTGGACAGAAGTTAGATAAGTCACTGGAGTGCCCACCCTTGTATATGGGAATAATATAAAATTGTTTCCAGATAGATGGGACATAAGATTCTTGGACAGATCAGTTAATTAGGATGGAGACAGATAAGTTAAAGTGCTAGCAGAAATTTTTAGAAAGATGGAGGGGGTTGTCAAATGAGGGAGAGCAAGGCTTTAGTTTACTTAGATGAGATTTTATGTAGGTAGTGGGGATGGGCTTGAGTGAGAAGGTAGTAGTCTGAGTTGATGGCGAGTAGGAATGGGGAAGTTTAGTGGTATTGTTATTTTGGGTTAATTTAGTAATGGAGTCAATGAAGTGGCAGCTAAAAATGGAGGCAGTTTTCAGAGGGGTGATGTTAGGACAGGGATTAGGGGAACTAGGACTTCCGGGGTGGAGAATTTTATTTACACTGTTCCAAAATTTGGGGGGATTTTTGAGGTGAATTTATAAGGATTTTTTGATAAATGTTTTTCTTATCAGTGATTACCTGCCTTTTAGTGAGTTTACAGAGATGTTTATAGTTTTGAAGGCAAGTCTGGGTTTTGAATTTTAGCCAGTATTTCCAAGCCTCGTCTCTACTCAGCATTTGAGAATGGATGAACTTGGATAGCCATGTTGCAGCGTGGGATTTTATTCTAACTTTCCTCGGGGGAGCTAGGGAGTTAAGAATTTCAGGGAATATAGTGCTGAATTTGTGCACGGCTTCATCAAGGGTTAGGTGAAGCAAGAAAGACCAATTTAAGGAGAGTATGTTGTTAAATACTTCAGGGCTGAAGTTAAGGAGAGTGCAATGGTCTTTGTATTTCTGTGATTTACAGAGTTGTATGGTATATCTTTGTATGCAGATGGGTGTGGTATGTCTTTGTATGCAGATGGGTGAATGGTCACTTTAGGATTCAGGTAGTGATTTGGGGTTATGATAAAAGTTAGGATTAGAGACAAGGATCCAGTCTAGAATAGTACTAGAGTTGGAAGACTTAATTTGGTGAGTATGGAATGTAATACATTGAGTGAAGCCATGAAGATTTATGGTAGAGTTTGGGGAGTCAAGGGTAAGGGTTTGACAATCAATATTGACATAACCTAGGATTATAGTTTCATTTGATATGGAGTGGGTAAACTAGGAGAGTATTTGTTCAAGTAAGGTAATATTATTGCCTGGTGGAATATAAATTGCTGCAACTATAAGTGATTTATGAGTGTTAAGTCTGCAGCTGACTATTAAGAGTTCAGCTGGATGAAAGTTGGGAAGGGAAATGTTAACTGGGGAAAAGTTACATTGGTTTGTATGGAGTAGAGCTACTTCTCCACCTTTTTATGTTTCCTGTTAAGACAAAAGATGTTGTAACTGGGGGAGTAATTTAATTGTCAGTGTTATGGAGTTTAAGCCATGTTTCAGTTAGAGTTACTGTGTCAGGAGAGTGCTGAGTAATCCAAGTGTGGAATTCAGTAACTTTATTGAGAATGCTGCATATGTTTAGGGAGTATAGTGTTAAGAGTTTAGAAGGGGAATTGGGGGATGGGGTAAAGTGTCAGAAGAGTTATTACTAAGGAGACCTGGGTTTGGGTGGATGTCTCTAAATAGGAACAGTGTTTTAGAGATGTGTGTTAGAGTAGGAATAATAAAGCATACAGTTAGGTACTTGGGTTTGCTTTTTTTTTTGCGGGGGGGGGGGGTTGAAAAATTGTTCTGACCACAGAGGAAACTTACATCAATCAGGGGGCCAGACTGAAAAGGAATTATTCGAAGAACTACAAGAATCGGTGGTGAGGATGAATGAAGCTGAATACACCATACTGGCCCAACTGCAGTTGGTAAAAAAACTTTTAAATGACTTTACATTATACGACTTTTCTAGCAAAATATTTACATCTCTGGATGCCAACATTTTATCAGAAGGGGTTAGTTTTACTTCAGCTAGAAGGGCCAGTGTGGCTGATGTATTCATGGACTTAAAACTTTTTATCCAGAAGTTAAATTTATCCATGTGGTTTACTAATGTCAATATACGGTTTAATAACAATGCCTTGTACAGGTCTAGTTGCTTTAAACCCCCCCCCCCACTTAATCATATAGTAAAGAATTTTGAAAAACTGTGTGAAACTGATATCTGGAGTACTCTGTCTAAATCACCCACTAGTAAATATTTCAATTTGTCACCAAAAGAAATTAAACTTTTCAAGAAAATTTCTGATGATCACAGTATTAGGGTGATAAAACTGGACAAAGGGGGAGGAATTGTTATTATGAACAATGAAGATTACAGGAACATTATGAATATGTTGTTATTGACTGATAGCTATACTGAAGTATCTTGTAATGAAATTAATATTACCTTTGCAAAAATATATATGTCATTATACAATCTGTTAATGGAGGGTCAACAAGACCAGAGGGAGTATGACTATATCCTGAGTGCTCAAACAGTTATTGCTGGAATATTTGGGATTCCTAAAATCTAGAAATGCCTAGTGGACCCTCCAGTTAGAAGTATAGTGGATGCTAACAGATCTAAAATGCATTATACTGCAACATTCTTGGACCATATGCTTAAAGGATCTATTGAAAAATTACCACACACTAGTAGAGACTCTTGGCAGTTTTTGACAAAAATTAATGCATTAGGCTTTGATGAAAATAATATTTTGGTAACCACTGATGCTATGAACTTGTATTCCATTATTCCGCATGTTGTAGGCTTAGCATGGTTTGAAGAATTACTGGTTAATTTTGATGTATTACAAGGTCATGAAGTTGATTTAGTTGTTACTCTTATGGTTATGGTGTAATTGAACAACTTTATATTTTTGAAGGCCAGTTCTTTAGGCAAATAACAGGGATGGCAATGAGGACAGCTTGGGTCCCGCAGTTTTGCCAACCTGTTTATGGCACAATGGAAAGCAAAATTTATTTTTAATTGTATACATCAACAGTCCTGGTCATACTATACCCATTATCTGGATGACGTACTGATTTTATGGACAGATACCAAAGTGAAATTGATAGAATTCATTACATTAATAATACAACCGAGTTTTTAAAGTTTTCTCATGTACATAATTCTGATAAAATAACCTTTAGATGGTAAATTGGTTAAAATTTTTGACAAACAATGTTTTATGTCAAACATTTACAGGAAGCCCAACTTTTCAAACACTTATCTTGACAATCAAAGTTGGCATCCTAAGCATCAGAAAAAGGCTGTGGTTAAAGGCCAGTTAGGCTGGCCAGGATAATATCAGACACCAGCACCTTTTTCAAGGAATGTGATATTCTCATAGATATGTTCATTAAGAGGGGATATCCCATGAAATTTGTAGCATACATTAAGGAAGAGATTATTTTTAAAAGGGCTCATGGTATTTATAAGCCACTTCTTAGTAAATCTATCCCTACTGGTAGTCCAGTGTCCACTAGTTCAAATGGGGAATTAGATAATATATTCCCAGGCAACAGTAACAACAGTATGATGTTTATTACTACTTTCACAGTTGACAGTTATATCTAATTGTGTTATGAAAAACTGCTCTGTTTTTACCTCTGACAGTAGAATGCTTAATATTATTGGAGATAGGCTATGAACTGTGTATAAGAAAGATAGGTCTTTTAAAGACCTGTTAGAACAGAATAAAGTGATTTTCACATAGGAAGTTGGGCATGACAAGTTGCAGGAGCTGTTCCCAGTGCCCTTATATTATGATAACTGAGAAGGTATCCATCAATGGGATAGTGGTCAAGATTAAGGGACATTTTACCTGTGAAACATCACAGGTAACTTATATAGCTTGTTGCATAAATTGTCCTACATTTTATGTGGGAAAAACTTCTAGGAAGTTAAAGAATGGATATATGAGCATCTCTTAGACATAAGAAAATCTAATAACAACAACGCCCTTTACAGACACGTTAAGGATTGTCCAAAACATTCTTTTAAGTTCACTATTATTGAACAGGTCAGCAAGGACTCACGGGGATATATAACTGATGAATATTTAAATCAATGCAAGTTAAAATGGCAGTTGAAATTAAATGCCACGGATGCTCCAAGACTGAATGAAGCTTTTTCAATTAGTTCATTACTTATACTGAAACATTTGGAAGTCTAACTTTCATTCAAGTTTTTATACTGGTTTTATGCTTTTAAAACATGTAAATTATTTAATTAATTGTATTTCATATTTTATTGATTGTTAAATTGTGCGCCATTGTTTTCATTGGGTAGTTGGTCCTATGGATGCTGTGTTCTTGGCTTTGGAGAGTGTGTTTTTTACCTGTGCAGCCGTGATTACAGGAACTTTGCATTCTTCCGGTATAGAGATGGGTCCTTTAGGGGGTGAGAGGGGGGTAAAGTTAGCACTGAACCTATCTGCCAGGATGTTGGCAATATCAGTTAGTTCTGTATATTTAGTGCCATTGTGCTGTAACTCAGAGCAGATCTGAGTGTTGCATTGAGATTCTCCTGACATAACTATAGAATGCTTTGTGGTTGTCTTTAGAATCAGTGGCAATTTTGTTTTCGTAACTAGCTTTGGAGGATTTTATGAGGGATCTCAGCTTCTTACTGAGGCTGACCAGGGAGTTCCTCCAATCATGGGATTTTACTCTTTTTTTGCAACAGTTTCTTTCCTCTGTTGTAGAGTTTGTTTATAGCAGGGGACCACCAAATTGGCTTCATTTTTTTGGAGAATAGCATCTTGGTTCTGTTAGGGATAGCACAATCCATGCACTCGTGTAAGTGCTTATAAAGTGCATTTGAGTAGGATTCAGCAGTTGTACTTCTATTGTCCATCTGCATGGGTGTCGCGAAGTTTGCCACTTCTGTCTTAAGAAGCATGAAGTTGGCTTTGGACAAATTTTTTACAGTAGCCTCAAGAACAGTATATGAATGCATTCTTTGCATTTTTTATTTATATAATCCATATTACTTATCAGTAAAGAACTGGTAGTTTGTTGTTAATTTCTTTGCATTATCCTTATGGTCATTATTTTTTATGTATTTACTTGCTGTCCTTAGGCTACATTAGACTTGCACATATACATTTTTGTTAAATGGATGAACAGCCCTTGGACTTTTTTAGCATTACTTGGACTTTTATATGCCAAAACTTTAAAGCACTCTCCTTTTTTATTCCCTTCATTACTATATGTGAAATAAGTGGTAGCACTATCTCATTTTTATGTACCCTTTCTCAACACTTTGCCATCCTTGACAGCGGCTGTACTTATTTCATCTTTTTTTGGAGATCGCTGTTGTCATTTTTCCTTCACCTTACAGTTCCCAGTACTTCAGGACACCTTTGTTGCACTCCTTTATAGCATCAGTTGGCATACTGCTGACGTGTACTCTTTTAACTGAATGCATTAGAGTTTCCATTGTATTACATGAGCAGTTTTATTTGTGGCAACAGTCTCTCCTTTCATGTTTTATACAACAGCTTCTACAATGTTTCCTCACCAACTGAGATTAGAGTCCTGACCTTTTTTTTCCTACTGATATGAAAGCAGTGTGATGGCTGCCTCACCCCTCCATCTTAATGTCCAAAAAGTTTTTCAGTATTTAGTATTTTCTCACTCTTTTGTACATCTGCTATCAAGCTGTTTATTTTTTTCTCTTTCTTCCTAACAGTAATATATTCTTCTTTCCCTCCCCTTGTCAATAATATGATGGCCCAACTTACTTTTAGTGTATCTCATCCCATCACTACTTATAGATTCTTGTAACACCATTTCCTTCCTGCTTCTGTCTTTTGTACACAAAACTTTTTTCATCTTATGGTCAACTCTTCAAGCTTATTGCTGCTGTCTTATATCCCTAATCTCTCCTTTTCTATATGTCATTTTGCAGTGCAACTCTATATTGTACTCAAACTTATATTCAGACCCCTTTCTGCTATTCAGTCATGTCGCCAGACTATTTAACCCATATGAATTACCCCACCCTCTCACATTCCTCTTTTTCTTATTCTGTACTTTATTTCACTGAGTGCCTCTTCTGTCTCCTAATTATTGAATTTACCATCCTAATTATCTTCCTCTGTTATCCTCTCATGCGTGTTTTCTTTTCTTACAAAGAATCAGTAATGTAATAAGTTGGTATATTATTAACTCATGTGTACTCTTCATAATTTATCTTGTTCATTTACCCCATATCCTTACAGTTGAAATCACCCTATCATAAAACTCTTATTCCTGTAGCCTTCAACAGTATTCTAAGGCAGTCTTTCAGCCCATTGGAACCTCCAGCCTCCAGTACTCTTCTGGATTAGAATACATTAGAATGGCTTCATGCATTCATGAAGCTTTACTTCCTGAAACCCTGGAAGCTCCAGATTCATGGTTAACATCTCATATCCCTGACATGGAAGTTTTACTATAGCTGTTTTAATAAGGGCAAAGAGGATGTTTTCTTTATCTTAAAAGCATATGCAACTATTTGAGATTAAGGGTGCTAGTACTTTAAAATGCTAAGTTTTGAAGTGGTTTATATCTGTCCTAAAGTAACATGTCAGACTGAATCATCACTCACACATTCAGTAGCTTTGAAGACTTCCGTATTGATCAGGACCTGAGAAATGGTTCTTTCTCACATGACTGTGTCCGTCTTTATGTGATAGAAGAGGTGCATGCTAACATTTCTCTCTAGGAATAATAAACACTTAAGGAAGGCCAGCATACTTTCTTCCCACCCTGATAAAATAAGAACTATATAAATGCTGTCAGATTCTATCAGTGAAAAGCATCCCAGTTTTGTTATATGAATTTACTCAAAATATGTCAACTGACACTTGTTGTTGTGTCTTTCGACTTTTCCCGGTTAGGGGTCGCCACAGCGGAACTCCGGTCCGCTAATGATTGGTAGTAGATTTTTATGTGCCGAGTTGCCAGCCCTGATGCAGAACCTTCAACGAAGGTACGCCCATTCACGCATGTCTCCGCACAGAAGATGCTCTAGCTGAGAATCGAACAGGACAACGTCTTACTGTGAGGCGACAATGCTAGCGCAGCACCACCACCGCTGATTTGTAATATATTGCCATCAACCTGAAAATCAGATTATCACAAATATTTACTGGTTAGTTATCATCATATTATGTGCACAAGAGGAGGAAAGACTCTTCAATTGTCTCCCATTACAATACAGCTGTTGTTCCTGTCCAACAAAATCCAGAGCCTTAACTTCTTTATCTACCCCTATAGTCTTCTTTCAAGAGTCAGATGGGCAAAATGTATCCATGCCCTCTTTTGAATGTTATATTTGACTGTAAAAATGTCACATTCATGATATAAAATAATCCTTCCACCAGAATGCTTCACCCAAATCATTGGTAATACTGATACCTCTAGTCTTCCATCTTTTGTAGAAGACAGGCCTACCTGAAACCTTAATGCTGTTACTATTCTGCAGTTTAACACAATGTAAACCTAGTAATACTGTTTGGGAGTCAAATTAAATTTAAATGTAATGTTAATTTGGTTATGTAAATGTAGTATTTTCTGTAGTCATGATTAAAAGCAACTTGTTTTTCATTTATCAGGTGTTTTGTGATTGCTGTTTTGGACACATATCTGAATCACTGGAATATAGCAGTCATAAAGCTTCTATTTCACACAGTAATTAAGAGGTTGGTTGTTTTGTTAAAAGTATCAGTAGGGTACAATACAAGTAACATGCTTGTGAAAAGTCTGCCTTAACAGCCATTACCCATCACATTGATTATGTTGAATCTGTATTGTGTTTTTTTATATAAATACATTTCATCAGTTTGTGCATTTTAGATAAACTTTCCATCAATGGCAAGAACATTGGTAGTTGGAGCTAATGTTGCCAATAATGTACAAAACTAGTTGCAGTAGTTTTATCTATTAGTACGTTTCATGTCGCTGTTTTAATGACAGTGTTTTACATTAATTATTGTTTATACTGCATTTACTTTTATACAGTGAAATGTAACATTTAATTACATTTAGTAATTAAGCAAGATAAGTTAATTATATCCAGGGAGACATCCCATCAGCTTCTTTCCAGACCCATTAATCTTTCTGATTGAAGACCATTGATCAAAGAAGATGAACTGGATTGAGAATGCGAAAATCCGACCGTTTGTCCTGAATATATAAACACCTTACTGAGTCCTTTCAAATCAAGAATTTAGACAGACCACATTCCCTCTCTCATTTGTTGTTTTGTTACTGGCAACAATCTCCTTAACATCCTATAACTGTAAGACGTTGTGTGTGAAGCTGCTGTGATGGGCCATAAAAAGAACAACATGGATTGCCCCCCTACACACACACACCTTAAATGAGTTTAAGATATTTTTACTGCTATCTTTAAGAGCACACTAGGTGTTTAATCTGGTTGCACCACCATTTGGATAAAAAAATGGGCTTGTTGCCTACCTCAAGTATAAACATCCAACTTGTAGTACATGGTGGTGATACTTAACTACACAGAAAATTTAAGCACAAAGCCAAATGCTGATTTGGATGTTCTCACATTGCTTAATGTGCACACTAATTTGATAGTCTTACTTAATTATTGAAGTAAGAGATTTTGATCGGGATTCTAAAGCCACTGAAGTACAGAGACACCATACTTTTTCATTGTAAGTTTCTGGTAATGTCTTTCTATTTTTTTATATGCAATTATGATATTTACTGTTAGAAAGGGTTGTGGTCCCAGCTGATTAAGCCCTGTTCTCTTTTCCTTTTGGAGAACAAATGTAAATGTCACATTTCGCTGCCACACAGTAATTTATAGGGGTTCTGTGTGCAGCCTTCTGTTAATGGTACCATTTCATTCCCTTATTAAAGTTGCAGTTATGAAAAGTTTTACTATTTGCATTACTTTCTTTCTGCTTGGATGTGCAACATTTTGGCACTGCAGTCAGAAAAAAAAGTACAACTCAAACAGAAGCAAGTTTCATTTTAGTATGTTGCCATTGTCATTTGCTGCACCCTGTATCGACACGTAAAGCCAAATGTAAGCAAAAGAAACAGTTCACTTTATTTTGCTGCTGGCATCATTTGATACAGTGCTTCACTGGGAATCACCATATAACAGGGTGTTTTTTATCGTTTGAAAAGTGTGACTCTCTCTGCTTAATATTAAGAAGTAGTAATCAAAACATAACCAAGAAATACCCTTCACTTTATTTTACTTTTGTAAATGTCATTTGGTACACTATGTAATGGGAAGCTGCATGCATCAACATGGCCTTTATCATTCCTGAAACACTATCCAGTTATACTGAGTGACACGTAAGCACTAAATATAAGCAAGATGTTACACCTAAAGAAATCCCAATCCCTCCGCACCACACACTCCAGGGACCTCAACCTCATTACCACAATCAACAGAAGATGCTGGAGGGGCAGGTTCATAACCTAGAGACTGCCCATGCTCTGGAATAGACTTCCCGTACATATCAAGCAGAGCAGCTCACTTGCCCTTTTCAAGAGATATCTTGATGAGTGGATGGGAAATAGAAAGTTCACCCCAAGGATCACTCCAGTGGCTCTACTTGATAGAGGCACTGGGAACTAATGGCAGCATGATGCCAGGGTACGTCTATGGGCTAGGCTTGTAAAGGCTCCAGGGCCGTGAATCTATGTACCTATAAGTATATCTCTTTAAAAAATGTAAACATTGTTTGACATACTATTTACACCAAGTGGAATATTTGCTGCCAAGTTAAAGGAGGTCCATTTTCCATAAGAGAAGGGCAAAGACCAGCAAGCGTTAGGACCGCTTGGTAGGTAAAACTTTACCAGGCTGCCAAATACGCTTCCCCATTACATAATGGACCTCACCGTTAACCCTGTTAGGAACCTTGTTACTGTCATTAGGGTTTGGATGGGGAAAAATGTCCCCATACTGCTTTTAGTACCATTGTCATATTTTTGTATGCTTTTTGTTCTCTCTCATCCTGAGCATCAAGCCTTCCTCATTTCCGGGGAGGGGGGACATTGTTACTCCAAACTTAGGAATTGCTTGTGCACTGTACATCATCCTGGCAATGACAAAATTATCATTTTTAATACATACCCCTTGCTGTTGTGGGGGGGGGGGTACATTTCACACCAGCTCAGGGGCTACATCACCTCTTCATGTAAATGCACACTACCTTGCACCTGCTAAAGGGAAATACTGTATTCATGATTTGGTAAACTGCATGTGCACTGTAAGGATTGCACCCAAGCATCACTGTCCATCTTCTGAGAGACTGTAGAATGTGACATCTTAGTTCCTCCCTTCTCTGTGAAGATAGCCACCCCTATCTTTCTTATGACAACTACAGCAACTGTCCTTTCCAATACTTGAGCGAAGGCTGCCTGAGTTATAGTCCGGGCTTTATTCCTGTGTGCCAAGTTTTGTGTTATTTTTATCACTTTTCTCTGAGTGAAACCTATATATGTTATCACACAAGCCCTCTTTTGCCTTTCAATGTAGTTTAGGAAGGAGTTATTTGTTTTTCATAGACTTTCTTCTCAGTACTTCCTTTCTCTCCCTTTTGAATACTTTACGCTACCTTTATACAAGTCTTTTCTAAAAAATAAAATAAATATGTAGGCTGCTTAATTAGAATTTCGTGTCCTCCCAACCTAAATTTATTGTTTTGTTTTTACAAATATTCTGTTTATGGAGAATTTTGCAAATCCGGAGTAAAAAGAAGGATTATTATACAGTACGTTGACTGATACAATTTCTTTCAGTTAAAAATACCAATGAAACTTACCTCCTTTTCTCTTCAGTTTACCTTAAATAACAAACTTCTCTTTCAGCTTTGGGTTTACCACTTCTAAAGCCTTTACACCTTAGTCATTTAGCCAGAACACGTGTGTTGTCTATCCTCATGTTTTCTTTTCTTTTGGCAAAACAGTTTAAGAATCAATAGAGAAAGTCTGTGTTAAGCCATCAGACATTCTGGCATTTAAAAGGATATTAGCAATCTGGAAGAAATCCAGCAATCAGGGTAGCTTCCACAGCTCTAAAGGCAATGGTTTGCAAGAATTGTAAGGGAACCACAGTCGAGCAATGAGTGGACAACACCAGTACTCCTGACATTTTGCCTGATTGTTCCTCTCTGGAGATAATCAGGGGTAATCTGTCCCACCACCTGTCTGCATGCAAATTCATTTTGACAGATCAGTATATATCAATACATTTATATCCAGAGGTTATAGATACCTTTTTTTAACACAGTTAGATCTGCCATTTGCTCCCTTGTCTAATGTCTTTCTCCAACAAAAAATGTGTTTAAAAAGGAAAGTTTTTGAACCTTTTACTCATTTATTTATTTATTTATTTATTTCAGTTTGATTACCGGGGAAGTCCACTGGGCCAAGAAGTGCCTATTTTCAGTGGAGGCCCGGGGAGAAAAGCTCCACAAGCAATACAATGAAACATGGTTACATAAAGTTAATGGTATAATACAAGAGTAAGATTCATACATTCATCATAACAAAAAAATATATATATATCTGGGAAGTCCCATCCCAATAGAAAAGGTTATGATCTTATTTCAGATTCATTTTGGTGCCAAAAAAGGGTAAAGGACATCACAGCAGTTTTATTTCTAAGTGGTCTGAATAGCTTCGTTAGCAAAGAGCCCTTCTGCATGATCATGCATTCAGTCCTTTCTTTTCTATTACAAGGAAACCTGTTTCCATATCCAGATCACAATGGAGTAATGGAGGTATCTCTGCTTCTGGTAGCAACTCCTCCTTACAGTTCTTGACCTTTCCACTGGAGTCATTGCAGTCCTCAGGGTGTTTGCCAAGTATGTATCTGTAGTACTAGGGAGACAGAATTCTACTAGATGACTGGCTCGTAGCTGTTCCTGTGGTGCAGACTTGACTGTATGTAGTCTGTGATCCAGATATTCCACTCTCTTGATATCATGGTGAACCTTGCAAAGTTGCATTTGACCTTTGCACAGATACAAATGTTCAGAGAATGCAGCTTGGACATAATTATTTTTAGGACACATCTGCCAGTGGAGAAGATACAATACCTGCAATGTAAAGTCTGTCTGATGTTGGATTTTCAAACAAGATCAACTCACCTGTATCTTAAGACTAGGTCTTAAGGTGGCATCCATCCTGATGGTACTGAAAACTTAACAATATAGGATGGTGCTGCAGTACATATTTAGGGTTCAGTTGTCACTGATATCAGATCCTGTGTCACACCAAGTTCAGATCTTTGAAGGACTAAGACACCAGACAAGGGAGTAAACCTAACTAAAGGCAGTCCATTGCAGTTGTCCACTGCCATGGCAGTAGTCAAAGTGGATTCATCTGCTCTAGAGTAGGGGCATTGCAGTGGGCAGATGGTTAAAGGTGTCTGGTTATCTGCACAACCACAATTCTGCCTTGCATATCAACATTTAGAGATTAGAGAAGTCTTCCTTATCGTCCAAGCCTTCCTGGATACCCTTTTACAGACCGTGACTGCCATCTATTCCAACAACTTTGCTGTGGCTTATTACATTAAGAAGACAAAGGGGAATGTTGTTCTACCCGTTGTGTTAAGAATCAATTAGGGTGTGAGAAAGGTCAGTCATTCATTTGTGCTGCATTCTAAGTAGTTCTTTATCTTCTTGGTGTCTCAGAATTTGTTGTGAAACCGAGGCAATGCTCACTGTAACCTTTTTTCTTCTGTGATCAGTATCATTTTGCAGTAGCTATTCTTCCTTATTCTTTCACTTGGGGTCCTTATGGATGCTTTGCTTCAGAAATAGACCACTGGGTTCCTTTTCATTTTTCCCGTTTCTTCTGATGATAAATTGCATTCAGAAAGATAAATTAGAAAACGAATGTCATTCTCACAGCCCCATATTGGCCTTGGGATATTTGATACCCTTTCCTTTTGTCCCACCTGTTGGAGAGGTCACTGAGATTATGTCCATCCAAGATGGTACTACTCCATCAGTCATATAGCCTTCACTTGTATATTCTTTACATCAGGCTAAATGGGTGTTTTCTATATCTCCACTGTTAGCCAGTGATCCCCTTTCTCCTCTCAAGTGGTTGTGTCCATTTCTTCTTCTTCTCACAAATAAGTGCATTGATGTCCCTATTTTGGCCATAGACAAGGGACTTCATTTTCTCTTCTCTGGTTTGCAAAGCCTTTCTGAGGGGTATAGTCTACCACAGCCTTTCTGTACTTCCAGAGAATTTGTACTTGTCTTTGCCTCTTTTGAACTTGCACCATATGTTGCCTTGACCACCTTTCTTGGATGCTTTTATTTCTTGTTGCTGTTGGTTTTGCAGGTAATGTTTTTGAGATACCTGCATTACCTTTTGATCTTCTGTATTTGGTATTTAATATGACAGGGTGACTCTCTGCACTGATCCCTGATTTGCTCTGTTCTGTTCTCAACCATTGTTTTACCCTCTGAATTACACTCAGATTGCTATTTAATTATTCCCTTATGTGGTTTAGTGTCAAAATCCTTATTAAGGTCAAGATAAGCAAAATGTACTACCTGCCTTTCCCCAAGTGCTATTCTTACTTCTTTAAAGGATGCCGTTTGATTTGGACAGCATGATCCCTCACACCCTCTTAACAAATGCATGCTGCTCCTTATCTATCAGTATACTTTCACGTATAACTAATGACATAATTGCTACCACTAGTAATGCTAAAACTCAAGTTCCCTAGGACCAGAACATACCTAGCAGTTTCCTACACAGACTCAAGGAAAACCTAACTAAACACCTCTCACTTGTGTTTAAATGCAATGTTTGCAGCTAGAGGATACATTCTGTGACCTGTCTAGACAGGCTGTATGGAAAGCACTTCTCAAAATGGTGATCAAATTGAAGCAAAACAATTGTATACCCGTCAGCCTGTCCACTATTCTGTGTATTATCGCAGAGTCATAATGGAGCTTTTCCTAAAATAACAAAGGGGACATACTTCTGATACTTGAACAGACTTACTCCGAGGACAAAAAATGTAAGTTTCCATTTATAAATAGTAATTTATACCTGAGAAATGCCTTGAACTGCCTTTCTTACTCTGTAGCTGTGCCACAAGGATGTTTGTATTGTTTTATGCTGCAGGTGTTTCCAGTGCTGTAGAACTGTTCTGTTAAGACATGGGACTGAGGTCTGTGATTGGTGGATTGGAGCAGAACAGAGAACTTGGGTGGATTCAGTGAGAACACTTAAATGGTACATCACCATATCTAGAGATGGATTCACCTACTTTTATCACTCTACAGCTGTGTCTCAAGGGTGAGAGCTTTGTTTTAAGCTGCAGTTGTTTGTAATGTTGAGGAATAATTTCTTTGGAGATGCTAGCCTGACAATCCTGGTAGGCTGTGGAGTAGTGTAAAGATCACGTCGTTGTTTGAATACACTCACCCAGAGTTTGCATGCTATTAGTACCACTCTGTAGTAAACATTCTTTGTGTTAATTGTCAGCAGCATTAAAACTATGGGCTTAATGTATTTTACCCTGCTAGATGTTCAGATTCTTCATGCTAAACTTAATTGTTTTTCTACGTACAACTGTCAGTGTATGTACGCATTTATGCTTGTACTGAATCTTGGCTGAGCAAATCTCGTATAAAACAGGTTAGGTGCTTTTCACAAGTTAACTTAGTGCCTGTAGAATTGAATGTTTTGTGGGTGGTGTAAGACCATAGTTGCTTATTATATAAATTCATTGCTATGAATTGTGATGTTAACAGTTGTAATGGTTTCAATTGCTTACTTGAACAATGACCCTTGGAAGAGATTATTTAGTCAGGCATTAAGCATGATGAGATATTGGAAGGTACAAGCAAGCAGCAATGCCTGACAAATTAGGCATCATTGGGAAAATATCAGCCCACGCAGAGGTGTTATGAGGCTGCACACTACAGGAGGAGGGCCTTTCCACCCATGGAATTTTGCCTATAATGACCATACTTTTTATTAGTAAATACATTTTTATTTATATTTTTGATGTAAAATAGTTCTGTCTCCTAATGCTTCAAACTTGCTGTAGTATATGTAATTTATTTTGGATGACGTAGTTTACATCCAAAATATAAGTTATGTAAGTTTTTAAACTTGTTAATATGGTTTGTTTACTTTTATATTAATGTAAGTTTCCCTATGACAAAAGTGATAATTCAATAAAGATGTTTACAACAACAAAAAAAAAAGTTACGTAAATATTTAATGGTGTCCTGGATGAAATCACCGTTGCAGTATGAGCAGATGGGTTTTCACCACTGACGTACAACCAGGGTACCAAAGTTTAAACATTCACTGGAGCATATGGCCAACGTATGACCTTGCAAGTGTAGGAGTATGTTGATGACGCATGAATGTAAATCCTCAGACTGTCTTGCCAACAGCCCGAATTCAGGTCTCGAACCCGGCGGTCTGATTTTCACAAGTTGTTGGTACCATTAGCTTCTTAGAATCAGATAGGTACCCCATTGGGGAAACTTCCCTCTTGTCTAAACTGTTTTTCTTATATTTTTTTAGCTATCAGATAGGAGGGATAAGTGTGAGATTGGTAGGCAAATTCCCTGTAAATATCTCCATACCCAGTGTCTGTTCTGGCTAGGCACAGAGCACAGCTATAAAGTTTGCTACATTTCCAATTTTTGTGCCCAAGATTTTGTGATCCTGTTTGTCTTTGCTGAACTCTTTCTTGGAGATGCAATGACTGAAGCATCTGGCCCACTGCAAGATAGTGAACCCCACCAGACCAGACGTATCTCAGTCTCTGTTGCCTAAGTGTGTGACTGTGAGCAAGTCACTTAACCAGACACTTCTCCCAGCATTTTTGAGTGTGAGTGTAAGCAAACTCTGATGTCCAAAAGTCACAAGGCATTCTTTAAATATGCCAGGAATCTCCATGGCAGCACCCAGATCTACACTGAGCTACAACAGAACAGCACAAAATATACAGAGCCAACTGATATTGCCAACATATTGGCAGGTAGGTTCAGTGCAAACTTTACTCCCCCCTCACTCCCCAAAAGGCCCATAACTATACCAGATGGTTGTAGAGCCCCTGCAATCACAAACACACAGGTAAAAATGGCACTCTCTAAAGCCAAAAACACAGCATCCATGGGACTGGACAACATCCCAGGCTGTGTCTTACACGAACTCCAAAATGAACTAACCCCCACCTAAAATCCATGTTTAACCACAGCCTCACCACAGGCTATGTGCCCACAGAATGGTGCACGGCAACGGTTATCCCACTCCACAAAGGAGGAACCACCACAGACCCCGGGAACTATAGACCTATTAGCCTGATAAGCCTGGTCTGCAAGACCATGGAGCGTATCATCATGGAACTCATAAACAAAGCTATAGGTAACCTCCAAACTGTGGATGCTACCCAATTCAGATTTGTAAAAGGTAGGTCATGTCTCCTAAACCTGGTAGACTTCTTTGAAACAGTTACAAAGGCCATAGAAGAGGACAAGGTAATAGACACAGCCTACCTGGACCTCGCTAAAGCCTTTGACACTATCCCTCATTCAGGAATCATTGATAAACTCACCAGCCTTAACATAAACTCTTACATCACGAGATGGGTGGCCAACTGGCTCACAGGCAGAACCCACATGGTAAGAGTTGCTGACTCCAGATCTGACTCCAAACCAGTGACAAGTGGAGTACCCCAGGGTTCAGTCCTGGGACCCCTCCTGTTTATTATATACTTCTCTGAAGTGCAAGCGAACATCAAGGGTCTATGGCTAACTAAATTCGCAGATGACTGCAAACTGGGTGCCATTATCGATTCCCCTGCCAACGTAGACATCCTGCAAAAGGGCCTCACTGAGACTGATACCTGGTATCAAAATCATGGCCTCAAACTAAATGCCAAAAAGTGCATTGTTATCCCCTTTGGAAAAAACACGGTACCCATGAATTACCAAATGGGGGAAATTCACTTAAATCCAACCAAGTATATCCTGCACGCAAGGAGTTGCACGGCTGTAAGGCAGATAGATTACAGAAAAAAACGCCAGCAACAAGGATGGACTGTAGATAGTAGTTTATTGATGTATTAATAAACTACCAAACACCAAGTAGGTTCCACATACCGGTTTCGGCCCAGGTTCAAACCCAGCCTTCTTCAGTGTATACCAATAGAACCAATCCGAAAGAATAAGGTGTTTATATATAACATACAATTCAATGATTGGTTGTATAAATCAATGAATCAAGCTCATGAATATTAAACATAATAATATGTCTAGCATCTCAATAATAAATGCAACAAACATATCTGCAAATACAAAAAGTAGTAAAATGACATATCATGTTTAAAAATATGAAATCCATGTTTGTTATGTTTATTATATTCTATAAGTATTCATTTAATCCTAGATTTAATAAAGCACCAAGTTTGGTGATCCACTTCTTTTCTTTAGATCAAGTTTAGTGTGCCAACCCCTTTGTTAGTTCTATCACCAATAATTTTATCAATTATTGTAAAGAAATTGTGCTTTATTGTGTATCAGTGTGTGTTTAAATAATGCATTAGATGTTTTTTTACATCTAATGTCGCTCAAATATTCTGATATCCGTAGCGTAACTGGTCGCGAAGTTTGTCCAACATAAAATGAATGACAGCTGCAATGTGCCATATAAATGGCCCAAAATTGGCAAAAATTTGATGTCGAACACCTTATTGCTGTTTCTGCTGGTAAACTCTTTTGTTTTTGCTATGAATTTACAGTTAACACAGTGACCACAAGGAAAACAACCTATGAGTTTATCACCCAAAATGGTTGTTTGATATATATTGGATAGAGAAGATTCAAAATGATGTTTGTAATGATTAAAGTATCCGCTAAGTTTTACCCTTCAAATAAAAACAAACATGTGTTGGAACAATAGATTTGGTTTTAGCATCTGCTTCAGTATATTCCAATTTCCCTTGATGATATTAATAAAGGTATTGGTATTTCTACCATATGTGGTAATATGCTTTTCTTGTTTGGTTTTGTTTGTATGTTAACAAGTTTGATCTGTGTAACCCTGAGGCATGATTCAAAGCCATTGTAACAAAACCTGAGTTATAACCCTGTTCTTGAACCTAGTACACAGATCTTGAGCATGATGACCAAAACTAACATTGTCAGAGCAATTTCTTCTCATTCTGATGAATTGCGATTTTGGAATATTACAGCAATATGTTTTGGATGAAAGCTGGAAGTGGCGGAGAATGGTGTTATATTCGGAAACTTTCTATAGGTCTCAGTTTTTAAAGTATTGTCCATATTCCTTGTTACCAGAACATCCAGAAAAGTTATCGATTTTTGATCATAATTGATGGTGAATTTTATTCCCCATTTGTTATCATTCAGATATTCTACAAATTCAAGGAGATATGGAATATCCGATCTCCACACCATCCAGCAGTCATCCAAATACCTCCGCCAGATGTCTATGTCAGGCAAAAAAAGGTTGTGAGTAACATCATAGATCATAATATGTTCCAAATAAGCCATAAATAGGTCAGCATATATGGGGGCAAAAGATGCCCCCATAGCTGTACCATTAATTTGCAAAAAACATTCCTGATTGTAAAAGAAAACATTTTTGGTCAGTACATGCTCAGTTAGGTTTAATAATAAAGTATTGAATCCTGGTTGATACATGTTGGATTGATGTAACCAGAATTCAATAGCATCAAGTCCCCAGTGTGGAATACTTGTATATAATGAGCTCACATCCAAAGTACAGAGCCACCAATTTGAATCTAACTGCATATCATTGACAATGCCAAAAATTGGGTAGTATCCTGAGATCTACATAAGGTAGTAAAGGTTTTAAATACATAGTCAAAAATTCAGAAAGTGGTTCTGTGAGTGAGCCCATGCCCGACACAATAGGCCTACCTGGTGGATGAAACAAGTCTTATGTATTTTGGGTAGAAAATAAATGTATTGTCTGATGGGGTCAGAAATTGTTAAATGGTTTAATGTTTTCTTGGATATGATGCCATTATCAAAAGCTGATTGTAAAAAATCATCAATCTGTTTTTTGAAAACTGGAGTAGGGTCAAGTGGCATCTTAGTGTAGTACCGAGCATCATTCAACTGCTTATAAGCTTCATTATCATAATAGCTCCAATCTAACACTACCACTGCCCTCCTTTGTCTGCATTTATAATCACCAAATCCTTGTAGTTCTTCCAAACATGATTTCTCAACATCTGTCATGTTATTGGACATAGGTAAAGCATGATTATACTGGAAGTGTAACTCATTTAAGACACTGCGTAAAAATAAATTAACAGTGGGATGCATAGGGGGTGTGAAGGATGAACTGTGATATTTGAAAGAATCCAATTGTGTTAAACCACCATCTTCTTTATCCTGAAAAAATAACTTAAGATTCATTAACCTACAAAATGAAAATAAATCCTGTGTAAAATTATCCTCAGACACAAAAAATCCGGGAATGAAAGACAATCCTTTATTTAGTAATGATGTTTGTTCAGCTGTTAATGTAATCTTTGAAATGTTATGTACATTGTTTACTTGTTCGACAACATTTGTAACAAGTTTTCCAAACTTGTAACTTTTGTGCTTCCTACCACCCTCCTCCTCTATGTTCCTAAAGGGGACATGTTGTTTTTCCGTTTGGGGTTAGGGGAATCTAAAGTGGACTGTGTCTCCGTGTCTGTCCCTGATGATGTATCATAGTCTGTTGATTCTACATTGGTACCCTTAGTTTTGAGTATAGACCTCGGTTTCCTTTTGGAATTAGATGGATACTTATTGTTAGTTTAATATGTCCCTCTTGGAATTTGACATGTCTAACATGTTTGAAAGGTTGTCATTCTCATAGTCCATAAGATCACGAAAAATTTTTTAATTTTTCTCTCCTTCAAAATAGTTTAAAAACTCAATAATTCACTACTTAGTTTAGATAACAAGGCAGGAAAAATGTCTCATGTTGATAATGATTACATTCTTCAATAGATTCTAGGACTGTGTTGGTCTCTTTGTCAATGATTCTAGTATAGTAATCAGACAAAGAACTAACAAACTTCATTGAATATTCCTGTTGAATTTGAGCCCATTCAGTCATTAAATTATCATCAGGATCTCCCACAAGTGGTTGAATTTTGACTCTGAGACCTCTCGGACAAATGCCCTTAGCCAAATAGGCCTTCAATAATCTGTGGTGCCAAACACTGGATCTTAAAGTTTTCATATTTTATTTAGATTCATTTTTTGCTCTGGTTTAATAGCAGTAGTAATGCCAGAGACCGTAGCTTCATTACCAATTCAAAAGGTGCAAGGTCATCCTTGTCTGCTGATAGATCCAAAAGTATTTGGTTTAGATCCATAATTTTGTCTAATTTTGATATAAATTATTACCACGTCTCTGTGAATCCTAGACAATAATGGTCATATATTATAAATGCATGAATAATGCACAATATGGCCACGTCAGCTGCAGGACAATAATGGTTTGATGAAAAAAAAAAAAATACAAAATAAAAATGTTTGGTACCCAAATTGAAAGATAGACTCAATCCAAGATTCTGAGATATATTTTGGGGTCCCAAAGTACCAATATTCAACCGTGTTTATAAAAACTGAGGAAATTCAATGAAGTTTGAAAAATGTAACTTGGACTTATGTCAAAGTTATATTTAAAAATATATAGTGGGCATGTCACTATACTTATTTAATAACTATATCAAAAGTAACAAGCCTACTTGTCAGTCCCAAAATTTTAGATGAAACAATCTAATCAAACCCTTTGTCAATATTGTAAAACAAAGCTTGTTGTTATGGAATGCTATATCCAAAAGCTGATGTTATGTATTGTATTATGTATTGTATTAACGCTACTAAATAACATCAATCCTGTGATGAGTTGAACCAATGAATTGCTATATTAAGTATAGTATAATGTACCAGATAGAAGTAGTTAAATAATTTTCATAGCCTATACTTATTATAAAACAGGAAGTATTATTTTGTATAAAAATACATTAACTGGTCTATCCTCATAACCTCTGTAGGGACATACCTTTCGTGATGTATAAACAGCAATATAATAGAGGCAATATTTATGACTTAACAAAATAATAATTACCTGATATTCAATTATTTATCCCAAAGAAACACTATGGGGCATGGTATGTAGTTACTGATGTAATAACCTCAAATGCTTGTAACAAACAAAATGAATTTGTCAATAAACATCAGCTAAATGTTTTTGATAGCATGCTAAGTAACAATGAAAACACTGCTCATATTAGTTATTAATAATCCAAAATAATAAATGAAAACCATACAATTATATCTCTCTCCGACCTGTGTGGTAGTAATTAAATGTACAATAAGAAAATACCAATATAGTCTTGAATTGTTGTACAAAGTTCTTATACTCCTAATACATTACATAAAGCATGGGTCACAAATGGTCATTTCGCCCAAAGTTCAAAATAATCAACTGACTGGTTAGCGTTTCTAAACCATTAATAAAGTGATATCAATGATACATTTACCAAAATCAGGAACATGCAATCAGCATAGTTGTATATTATTGTGTGTTTAAATAATGCATTAGATGTTTTTACATCTAATGTCAGCCAAATATTCTGACATCCATTAGATGTAAAACATCTAATGCATTATTTAAACACACACTGATACACAATAAAGCGCTTACAATAATTGATAAAATTATTGGTGATAGAACTAACAAAACACTAAACTTGATCTAAAAGAAAAGAAGTATCACCAAACTTGGTGCTTTATTAAATCCAGGATTAAATGAATACTTATAGAATATAAACATAACAAACATGGATTTCATATTTTAAACATGATATGTCATTTTACTACTTTGTATTTGCAGATATGTTTGTTGCATTTATTATTGAGATGCTAGACATATTATTATGTTTAATATTCATGAGCTTGATTCATTGATTTATACAACCAATCATTGAATTGTATGTTATATATAAACACCTTATTCTTTCGGATTGGTTCTATTGGTATACACTGAAGAAGGCTGGCTTGAACTCAAATAAACCCGTATGTGGAACCTACTTATGTTTTGGTAGTTTATTAATACACTAATAAACTACTATCTACAGTCCATCCTTGTTGCTGGAGTTTTTTTCTGTAATCTATCTGCCTTACAGCCGTGCAACTCCTTGCGTGCAGGATATACTTGGTTGGATGTACGTTGCTTCACTTCCTGCTGGGGGAATCGTTTGGACTGTGTCGGCGTGTTCGCCTTACCGTTCAGGTCTTTATGTGATTCTAAATTATTCAAGCTCATTTTTTGGCTCAGTTTAACACTTGAGCTTTATGACTTTGGGACATATCATGTTTAAATATTGGTCGGTCTACATGTTCTGACCGGATTCTTTTCTTTTGGACAAAGTGAGTTATAAAACATTTTGTATGATACGCCATCTTGGTTTAACTGTCTACAATTACATCGTGGACGTGATTAATCATTGAGGGGGCATAATATACACAGTGGTATGCCTACATCTATCTGTTTCTTATACCAATAACAGTAAATGGAACTTATCGCATTCCAAATAGAGCAACGCTCATGGTTACATTTTTTTGTGGACAATTATTAAGTCATAACTGTGTACCAAGAACATTTGGACTTTTTTCAATGTGTGTGTTTATAACTTGTGTCATTACCGGCATACAGTTATTTAACATCCAATTTCATCTATATCTTAGTGATTAATGTAACTGGGAGCTTTCTGGTCTTCAATACAGCAAACAGTTGCCTATCGCAGTTTAAGGGCACAGTACGAACCGCAACCTGGCTGATGTTGACTTTTAAAGGGTCGCAATATACAGAATAGTGATTTTACATCATTTACAATCTATACCATTATTGGTTATATGGAATATGGTTATATGGAATCCATCGCACTCAATAGCAAAATCACTGATATGGTGAACTTTTTCTATGGGTATCTAATATATTACACCGCTTATCCAGAAGATTTGGACTTTTTGAATGGCCGTTCTGTGTAACCAATGGCATCTACAAGTATTTATTACCTAACTAATGTTTTTTCTACAGTATAGCGATTGATGTCATAAAACATTGTCTAGAGTAGTTACAATTTAAAATAATTTAAAATAGTGCATTTTTTGGTTTATGCATCCTAGGTTTTTCGGCATTATGCATTATTGCTGGAATACATGTACATGAATATCTAGTGCATTTATGCAACTATACTGATTGCATGTTCCTGATTTTGGTAAATGTATCATTGATATCACTTTATTAATGGTTTAGAAACGCTAACCAGTCAGTTGATTATTTTTGGAACTTTTGGGCGAAATGAAAATCATTTGTGACCTATGCTTTATGTAATGTATTAGGAGTATAAGAACTTTGTACAACAATTCAAGACTATATTGGTATTTTCTATTGTACATTTAATTACTATCAGCACAGGCCGGAGAGATATAATTGTATGGTTTTCATTTATTATTTTGGATTATTAATAACTAATATGAGCAGTGTTTTCGACATTGTTACGAGCATGCTAATGTAAACATTTAGCTGATGTTTATTGACAAATTATTTTGTTTGTTACAAGCATTGAGGTTATTACATCAGTAACTACATACCATGCCCCGATAGTGTTTCTTTTGGGATAAATAAGTAGATATATCTTTATACATATATTCCTCCCTTTTTCATATAGTAGATTGTTTATACTATCAAACAATACAGACCATGATGATCCACTCTTGGTTTTATAATAACAAGGACTAGTGGTGTTCTGGTAATTGGAATGAGCATGCCAATGCCAATAATTAGCTGTTGAATATCAGGTAATTATTATTTTGTTAAGTCATAAATATTGCCTCTATTATATTGCTGTTTATACATCACGTCCCTACAGAGGTTATGTGAGGGATAGACCAGTTAATGTATTTTTATACAAAATAATACTTCCTGTTTTTATAATAAGTATAGGCTATGAAAATTATTTAACTACTTCTATCTGGTACATTATACTATACTTAATATAGCAATTCATTGGTTCAACTCATCACAGGATTGATGTTATTTAGTAGCGTTAATACAATACATAATACAATACATAACATCAGCTTTTGGATATAGCATTCCATAACAACAAGCTTTGTTTTACAATATTGACAAAGGGGTTTGATTAGATTGTTTCATCTAAAATTTTGGGACTGACAAGTAGGCTTGTTACTTTTGATATAGTTATTAAATAAGTATAGTGTGACATGCCCACTATATATATTTTTTAAATATAACTTTTGACATAAGTCCAAGTTACATTTTTTCAAACTTCATTGAATTTCCTTCAGTTTTTATAAACACGGTTGAATATTGGTACTTTGGGACCCCAAAATATATCTCAGAATCTTTGGATTGAGTCTATCTTTCAATTTGGGTACCAAACATTATTTTTACTTTGTATTTTTGTTGTTTTCATCATACCATTATTGTCCTGCAGCTGACGTGGCCATATTGTGCATTATTCATGCATTTATAATATATGACCATTATTGTCTAGGATTCACAGGACGTGGTAATAATTTATATCAAGAATTAGACAAAAATTATGGATCTAAACCAAATACTTTTGGATCTATCAGCAGACAAGGATGACCTTGCACCTTTTGGAATTGGTAATGAAGCTACGGTCTCTGGCATTACTACTGCTATTAAACCAGAGCAAAAATGTGAGACACTCTTTAATCTAAATAAAAATATGAAAACTTTAAGATCCAGTGTTTGGCACCACAAATTATTGAAGGCCTATTTGGCTAAGGGCATTTGTCCGAGAGGTCTCAGAGTTAAAATTCAACCACTTGTGGGAGATCCTGATGATAATTTAATGACTGAATGGGCTCAAATTCAACAGGAATATTCAATGAAGTTTGTTAGTTCTTTGTCTGATTACTATACTAGAATCATTGACAAAGAGACCAACACAGTCCTAGAATCTATTCAAGAATGTAATCATTATCAACATGAGACATTTTTTCCTGCCTTGTTATCTAAACTAAGTAGTGAATTATTGAGTTTTGAAACTATTTTGAAGGAGAGAAAAATTAAAAAATTTTCTCGTGATCTTATGGACTATGAGAAATGACAACCTTTCAAACATGTTAGACATGTCAAATTCCAAGAGGGACATATTAAAACTAACAATAAGTATCCATCTAATTCCAAAAGGAAACGCCCGAGGTCTATACTCAAAACTAAGGGTACCAATGTAGAATCAACAGACTATGATACATCATCAGGGACAGACACGGAGACACAGTCCACTTTAGATTCCCTAACCCCAAACGGAAAACAACATGTCCCCTTTAGGGAACATAGAGGAGGAGGGGTGGTAGGAAGCACAAAAAAAGTTACAAGTCTGGAAAACTTGTTACAAATGTTGTCGAACAAGTAAACAATGTACATAACATTTCAAAGATTACATTAACAGCTGAACAAACATCATTACTAAATAAAGGATTGTCTTTCATTCCCGGATTTTTTGTGTCTGAGGATAATTTTACACAGGATTTATTTTCATTTTGTAGGTTAATGAATCTTAAGTTATTTTTTCAGGATAAAGAAGATGGTGGTTTAACACAATTGGATTCTTTCAAATATCACAGTTCATCCTTCACACCCCCTATGCATCCCACTGTTAATTTATTTTTACGCAGTGTCTTAAATGAGTTACACTTCCAGTATAATTATGCTTTACCTATGTCCAATAACATGACAGATGTTGAGAAATCATGTTTGGAAGAACTAGTACGTAACAAGGATTTGGTGATTATAAATGCAGACAAAGGAGGGGCAGTGGTAGTGTTAGATTGGAGCTATTATGATAATGAAGCTTATAAGCAGTTGAATGATGCTCGGTACTACACTAAGATGCCACTTGACCCTACTCCAGTTTTCAAAAAACAGATTGATGATTTTTTACAATCAGCTTTTGATAATGGCATCATATCCAAGAAAACATTAAACCATTTAACAATTTCTGACCCCATCAGACAATACATTTATTTTCTACCCAAAATACATAAAGACTTGTTTCATCCACCAGGTAGGCCTATTGTGTCGGGCATGGGCTCACTCACAGAACCACTTTCTGAATTTTTGACTATGTATTTAAAACCTTTACTACCTTATGTAAGATCTCGCATACAGGATACTACCCAATTTTTGGGCATTGTCAATGATATGCAGTTAGATTCAAATTGGTGGCTCTGTACTTTGGATGTGAGCTCATTATATACAAGTATTCCACACTGGGCCGGACTTGATGCTATTGAATTCTGGTTACATCAATCCAACATGTATCAACCAGGATTCAATACTTTATTATTAAACCTAACTGAGCATGTACTGACCAAAAATGTTTTCTTTTACAATCAGGAATGTTTTTTGCAAATTAATGGTACAGCTATGGGGGCATCTTTTGCCCCCATATATGCTGACCTATTTATGGCTTATTTGGAACATATTATGATCTATGATGTTACTCACAACCTTTTTTTGCCTGACATAGACATCTGGCGGAGGTATTTGGATGACTGCTGGATGGTGTGGAGATCGGATATTCCATATCTCCTTGAATTTGTAGAATATCTGAATGATAACAAATGGGAATAAAATTCACCATCAATTATGATCAAAATCGATAACTTTTCTGGATGTTCTGGTAACAAGGAATATGGACAATACTTTAAAAACTGAGACCTATAGAAAGTTTCCCGAATATAACACCATTCTCCACGCCTCCAGCTTTCATCCAAAACATATTGCCAAAAATATTCCAAAATCGCAATTCATCAGAATGAGAAGAAATTGCTCTGACAATGTTAGTTTTGGTCATCATGCTCAAGATCTGTGTACTAGGTTCAAGAACAGGGGTTATAACTCAGGTTTTGTTACAATGGCTTTGAATCATGCCTCAGGGTTACACAGATCAAACTTGTTAACATACAAACAAAACCAAACAAGAAAAGCATATGTCTCACTACCACATATGGTAGAAATACCAATACCTTTATTAATATCATCAAGGGAAATTGGAATATACTGGAAGCAGATGCTAAAACCAAATCTATTGTTCCCAACACATGTTTGTTTTCATTTCGAAAGGGTAAAAACTTAGCGGGATACTTTAATCATTACAAACATCATTTTGAATCTTCTCTATCCAATATATATCAAACAACCATTTTGGGTGATAAACTCATAGGTTGTTTTCCTTGTGGTCACTGTGTTAACTGTAAATTCATAGCAAAAACAAAAGAGTTTACCAGCAGAAACAGCAATAAGGTGTTCGACATCAAATTTTTTGCCAATTGCAACACGGATTGGGCCATTTATATGGCACATTGCAGCTGTCATTCATTTTATGTTGGACAAACACCAGTTACGCTACGGATATCAGAACATTTGAGCGACATTAGATGTAAAAAAACATCTAATGCATTATTTAAACACACACTGATACACAATAAAGCACAATTTCGTTTTACAATAATTGATAAAATTATTGGTGATAGAACTAACAAAGGGGGTTGGCACACTAAACTTGATCTAAAAGAAAAGAAGTGGATCACCAAACTTGGTGCTTTATTAAATCCAGGATTAAATGAATACTTATAGAATATAATAAACATAACAAACATGGATTTCATATTTTTAAACATGATATGTCATTTTACTACTTTTTGTATTTGCAGATATGTTTGTTGCATTTATTATTGAGATGCTAGACATATTATTATGTTTAATATTCATGAGCTTGATTCATTGATTTATACAACCAATCATTGAATTGTATGTTATATATAAACACCTTATTCTTTCGGATTGGTTCTATTGGTATACACTGAAGAAGGCTGGGTTTGAACCTGGGCCGAAACCGGTATGTGGAACCTACTTGGTGTTTTGGTAGTTTATTAATACACTAATAAACTACTATCTACAGTCCATCCTTGTTGCTGGCGTTTTTTTCTGGAAATTCACTTAACACAAAGTGTGATAAGAGACCTTGGGACCCAAGTGGATAGCAACCTCTCCTTTGATAACCACATTACCACAGTGGTCAGAAAATCTTTCTACGTGGCCCACTTAATCACAAAAGGGTTCACATCTAGAAATAAGGAAGTTATCATTCCCCTCTTCTCATCACTTATCAGACCCCTCATTGAATGCAATGCCCCGTTTGGGATGTTCCTCACAAAACACCTACAACAACTTGAGAGGCCCCAAAAGTACCTCACTAAGAGGATCGCTGGCCTCAAACAATTGCCCTATGCCGACCGGCTCAAGAAACTCAAACTCTACTCGGGTGCATACCGCTTACTCTGAGGAGACCTCTGTTTGACATACAAAGCTATGTCAAACCCGGAATTATTGGACATGCTCAGCTTGAAGAAATCACAATCTCTCTGAGCTACATGCTGTAGGGACCTAAACCTCACCACAGCAATAAATAGGGCATGCTGGAGGGATAGATTTGTGTCCCAGAGACTTCCCATGCTCTGGAACAAGATTCCCATCCACATCAAGCAGAGCTTGTCATTAGCACTATTCAAGAAAAACATTAATAAGTGGATGGGTGATAGGAAATTCACCCCTGGGATTATGTCTGGGGCACTACTCGATAGAGGGGCAGGAATTTAACAATACATGGGTGGCGAAAGCCAATACACTGTTGGCTAGGCTTGCTTTGGCCCTCGGGCTGATAGCCTAGTACCTAGCTATGAACCTAAAAGAGGTACTGTAGCGTTTTGGAGGTGGGCTGCCCCCTCCCATCCCTCCAGTCCTGGAGCCCTTTTTGGATGCCTTTGAACCTACCTCTTTAGCTCCTGACTTGCAACCTCCTTCCTCCAAAAGGTTATACAGATTCTACAAGGTCCCAGAGGACATTAGGTTCCTCTTTAAAAATCCTGTAGCTGGCATTTCATCTGTGTCCCTCTATTCTAACAAACCTTCTAAGTTGCTGCCTAATGCTAATGCCCTTCCTTCAGACAAAGAAAGTAGGGCCATGGATACGTTGGAAAAAGGTTTATATCCTCCTCTAGTCTGGCTATCAAGGCTACAAACTATCATTCCCAGATGACCAAATACTAGTTATCTATCCTTAATAGTCTAAGCAAGGTAGTAGTGGATATGCAGGGCACAGAATCAAAGCACCAAATTTTGTCCGTGTAAATCAGCCACTCAAGTGGCCAGACATAGTATTAAATGCAGCTATGATGCTGTTGAGGCTTCTGCAGAGCAGCTTCCACTGGTACAGTCATCTGCATATATGTCCAGTTATGCAACCAGCGCATGCCAGAAGATTTCAAAACAAAAGGCTTTAATTTACCTATGGGCAAAAATATTTGTTCTAATCGAAACCTTACACGAACAGAGTAAGATTATGAAAGACTCTAGGCAAAGTGTAGTTACCTAGATACCAGAGGGATTGCCCAGCCAAGCCAATTTATTTCATTAGAAAGGAACATAGACCTCCACAAAAGCACAACAAAGCACCTCAGAAAAGATTGCAAGAAAAACCTGAAAGGGATCCCAAATCTGAGTCCTCCCTTTTCATATGTCACCATGACTGTCTGTGCAACCCCCTCGCTTTGTCCTATGGTTCCACCCTACTTGCTCAAAAAGGCTCCCTCAGTCCATCTCAAACTGGGAAAAGATTGCAACAGACAAGTAGTTACTATCTATTATAAAAAAGGGGGGTTTGTGCTATGTTCTGGAAGAAACATCCCCCCTAAACAGCATTCCACCTCCACCCTACAGTCAGTTAAATCTTTTTCCTTCCATTCTTCAGGAAATGCAGCCCCAAAGCACGATAGAACCAGTGCCTCTTCAATTTGTGAGGGGGTGTGGGGTTTACTAGAGACTGTTTCTGATTCCAAGAATAGAGAGACAGTGCAGACATGTACTGGATCTCTCTCTCAGCTCAACACTTTCCTGAAAGTTCAGCCTTTCAAAATACTTACTCTCCTGACCCTTTTGTCCTTTATTCTCCCACAGACATTTTTAGTCTCCCTGGATCTGAAGGATGTTCCCATATGTCCCTCCTGCAGGAAATGTTTGAGGATCTTTACTGGCTGCTCTCACTTTTAGCTTACTACTTTGCCTTTTGGGCTTTCTACAGCTCCTAGTGTATTCACAAAGTGCCTAGCACCTGTGATAGCCTTTTGCAGGACTCAGGGAATTAAAATATTGCCCTGTCTATACAACCTGCTTATCCAGGCTTCTTCACTTCATGTCTTACTGCAATACCTCAATTTTACTCACAACCTTCTCTGGCAATTGAGGTTCACAGTCAGCTACAAAGAATCTTCCCTCCAGCCTACTTCAGACCTAGTTTTCTTGTGATGCAGATTGGACACCAAGTAGATGCAGGCCTTTTGTCTCAATAACAGATGCAGAACCTTGCAGTTTGCTTCCAGTCTCTAGCCTCCCTCAAATCCTGTTCAGCCAGTGAGATTCTAAAAGAATTAGAATTTATAGGTTCATAGGTTGGTACTAGGCTATCGGCCATAGGGTCTATACAAGCCTAGCCATAATAATTCTCTGGCTATTTCTTCCTACAGTATTTATTTCCCTGGAAAGCAACCATTCCAATGCTTCCTTTAGCAAGGTTGCATATGAGAAAAATTCACTTGTACCTGAACAATGTATTGTCCCAACACCATCAGCCCCTAGATGCAAAGATCTCCCTCATGCCTTGTTTCAAGAAAGAGTTCCTATGGTGGATGACATAGGTATATCTCAGTCCAAAAATAACTTTCAAGGCACAGACTCCAAGTCAAGAAATGTTCACAGACTCCTCAAATGAGGTTAGAGGGACTTGGACAGGCATCCATAAGGTCCAGGATCATTGATAGTCCAGCTTCAGGAAAGATCACATAAACCTGAAAGAAAACGAGAACCCTCATTCAAGCCCTTCAAGTCTTTTCCTACCATCTGGAAACCAGGACTGCTTTGAATATTCACAGAAAACACTACAGTCATGTAGTACATAAACAAGCAAGGAGGAATCAGGTCATATCAATTATGCAGGTTGGCTCAGATTGCTTTGTATCTGGCTGCCCAGATGGACATGTCCCTTCAGGCAGTATATATTCCATCATAGGACAATGTCCTGGCAGACTTACTAAGCCAGTCCATTGAAGACTCCCATGATTGGATCCTCAACAAGCAGGTCTTTCTAGACCACAAGTGAGGAACACCACAGATAGACTTATTTGCCCCAGAAAGCAAAAAATAGTTCTCCCTCTTCTGCACCAGGACACCTTGCTCCTTGACATGGAGAACAGATGCACTCTACTTTTAATGGACAGAGAGCTTCATTTATGCCTTTCCCCCATTTCCTTTAATAACAAAAGTTTTAATTCTTTTCGGCTTTTCCCGGTTATGGGTCGCCACAGCGGAACTCCAGTCCGCTAATGATTGGCAGTAGATTTTTATGGTGCCGAGTTGCCAGCCCGACACCCAACCTTTAATGAAGGCACGCCCATTCATGCATGTCTTTTGAACACCACTCGACCGTGGGGAGGACATGCAAACTCCACACAGAAGGCACTCTAGCCAAGAATCAAACAGGAGCACCTCTTGCTGTGAGGCAACAACGCTACCGCTGTACCATAACAAAAGTTTTAATAAAGATCCAAAAAGAAAAAAAGAATACCCTACTGGTGACTCCCTCCAAGTTCAGGGAAATGTGTAACCCCCAAACAAATGTTAGGGAGAAGGTGAAAACCCTCTTGGCCAAGACAGCATTGGTTCCCTGTTCTTTATCAGCTAACCAGGGGCAATCACCACAAAGTATCCCACAAAGTGGATCTCATCACACAAAAGAATGGATTACTGCTTCATCCCAACCTATCATCCCTTAGTCTAAGTCTGTGGATGATAAGATTCTGATCCCTTCCACACACCGTTTTTCTGAGGATGTGATTCAGGTTTTCCAGGAGGCAAAATGACCCACCACTTCAAAACCCTACATAACCGAATGGAAAAGATTTCCTATATGGTATCATACAATCATGGCCCCACAAAATCAGTGGCTCCTCTTGTCTAATCTTACTTATAAAGATTTTCTTTATCTTTTTCTAATCTTACTTGTGTGAGCTCATGAATACAAAAGTGACATTCCTTTGTCAAAGCCCAACTATCAACCATCTCTGCCTGTCAACTCCTTAACTTGCCTGTTGTGTCTAGGCTGGAAGTCAAACAATTTTTAAATGGGGTGCTATACCTAAAACCTCCAAGAAAACCTATGCCCACACCTTGGATCCTCAACGTTGTGTTACAAAAACTCACTCTGCCCCCTTTCAAGCCAGCGCTTTTTCTACTGTCAAATTCTGTGCCTGGAAAACTATTCTGTTGCTGGTTCTTACTTCTGCTAGCAGAGTGTCAGAACTGAGTATAATGTTTGTTAATGTTAACTTACTGCAGTTAGATTACTTTTGTATAAATGTAATTTTGCCTATGTCACAAGTGATAATTCAATAAAGGTGTTTAAAAAAAAAACTACAGGCACTAGTGGCTATCCCACCTTTTCTTATTTTTCACAAGGACAGAATGTCCTTGAGGGTTAACACCTCTTTCATGCCTAAAATGGTAAAAAAGATGTCTCTGAACCAGGCTGTCAGTCTGCCTTTCTTTCCAAACCCACAGAATAGAGGTGAAAGATTTCAAATTTCCTTAGATGTGCACAGACAGCTGAGATTTTCTTTGGACAAATCTGTCTATGCATAAGTCAGCCCAACTATTTAACTTTTTCATGGACTCCAGACTGGGCCAGCCACTATCTAAACCATTGCAAGCTGCATTTTGAAGTCCATTTCCTTTTGCTACTCGCACCATGGCAAATCCTTGACCAGCTGTCAACAGGCTCACTGTAGCAGAGTAATAGCCTCCTGTGTTGCTTTCTACAAAGGGGTAGATGCCAAGAATATCCTGGAAGCTGCAACCTGGTCTGTTGTGCAGAACAGATGCTTTTTTCAAGATCCAGGGCTGCTTTCACTAGGTTAGTCCTTTCAGGACTCTTGGACAGTTCTCATCATTCTTAATCAACCTCCCATCTGTTCCTTTAAGTTCTGTGAATCACTCATCTGTTTGGAATACTGCAGAGGTGATTTCAGTCATGACATAGTACAGTTCTAGAACTTACCATAAAAGTAGTTGTCCCACTGATCACTGGTGCAGTATTCCTTCCCACCCTGCTTCTACTTTTCTGGTATTTCTTTCCTTCTCCTTTCCTCCTGCCATGTCTGGCAGACCCTAGGACAAGAGGGGTCTTCTCTTACCCCCTACTTTCTTCATGTTAACTGACTACTTTTGCTCTCTGATGTCTTTAGGCTGCTGGCTTGGAAGTAGTCTGAGATTTATGCTCATACATCATGATCCTTCTATACACCCTGTGCTTACAGGCTGAGGTCATATGTCAGATGTATATTCCAGGGTAGGTTTAATCTTTGGTACCTAGGCCAAAAATCAATGGTGAAAACCCATCTGTTTCTAGTATTGCAGCAGTGTTCAGAAGGACATCTCTTCTTATGTTACGTTCTTTCATGACTGCCCTTACACTCAAACACAGGCAGAGACACAGACACACACAAACATAGGCAGTCTAACATGTTTAATCAGAAACATGCATAGACACACAGACATACACAAATGCACATATGCACATGCGCGTGCTCACACACATGCGTGCGCAGAGGAACAGACTGATTAACTTCATATACACAGAGACACACACACAGGAACAGACTGATTATGTTCATATACACAGAAACACACACACGATCACACCAGACACACAGGCACACACATACACACACACACACACACACACACACACACACACACACACACACACGCAGACATTACTTTGTTTCTTTTGGTTTACCGTTTTTTAATTTTACACTCGCTAAGCAGCAAAGCCATGTTGAACAACAGTGGCTCTTTTTTTTAGATCCTGTATATTACAATGTATAATGGAAGTGGGGTTGTACAGCATTGTTCTTTACCCACATGATACTGTCATACTGAATTTACAATGTAAACTGGTATTGAGTTCTGGTGAAATAGATGAATTAACTTGTGAAGCTTTGTTTGAGGACATTAGAGACTGTCTGTGGTTTGTGCTTTTGATTAAGATGGTAATGTCATTATGCAATAGGCTAGGATCTCACAGGAACTTTAGTGACTTGAAATGCAAAGTAAGGTTATTCCTAGTCCCAGATATAACTGAGAAATGGGTCATTCTGAAACATGTCATCAGTATATGGATATTTCTTGCTCCTGAAGTAGCTATTTCAGCAGACAAACAGACATAAAGTTATGCAGTTTGTTGCTAAGCTGAAGGGGTCAGTGAAGAAGAAAAAAACTGTGTATAAAAATCCCATAAAGGACATAGATTTAAAAAATTCTATTCCTTTATAAACCTATTTTTTAAACAGATATTTCCAAAAAATAGGCTTTTGGAAGAATGAAAGGTTCTTCTTGCAACTGTATTGTAACCAGTACCTGGAAACCATTTTGTGAATCATTTCATAGAATGCAGCATTGCTCACATGATAAGGCTGAAGTGAAGATTTATTAACACAATGCTGAAATGGCTAGACTTTAATATATGTTTCAACACTAGATATGTGCTCTGATAAAACAATGGCCAACTGAGTGCTACTTTCTCATTGCATAAGGAGCATCTATTTTTTTAAGGTATAGCTACTAAACTACAAATAATTTTAGATGGTATAGATTTGTCTCTTTGAATTTTGTTTTAAATTATTTTTTATGGCCAATTTTTACTCAATTGTTTAATTCTTTAGTCATGATAAAACAGTTCTGATTGAAAGGAAGACTGGCTGTTTTAGTGTGTGTATTGAAAAGAGTGGTAAGGCTAAGGTAGTAATACAAGTCAGTAACCTTACTAGACTTCCATTTGAAAATAATGGAAAATATTACAGCTACTCACTCGTGAAAGTAAGTAGTAAGAAGTTATCATGTTACTTTCAGCATGGTTTTAGAAATCGTAGGATTTATTGACCCTATAATGAATGACCTGTCCAAAGAGCTTGATATGGTCCATGATAAGGAGATCCTTATTCCTTTATGCCAGCTGGGGTTAGCTCTAAAACTATTAAAAGGTGTATATCATGTTTACCAAGCAGAAGTTGCTGTACTAAAGTGGGATTAAGTTATTCCTTCTGTGCACACCTAAAAAAGGGTTCCCCAAGTTCCTCTGTTAGGTACATTATTTTGTTTATATTTTCTATATTTATGTGCGTGATGTGTAGTGTATGATGTTGGCAGTATCAGACTCTAGAATCGTTATAAGCTGATTTCCTAAACGTATAAGGATTACCTTGTACATATTATGTGAGAATTGTTGTTTCAAAAACAAAGGCAATGGATTTTCTTTTATCTGTGAGAGGTTAACTGGTAGATAAAAGGTCAATTGCTGCTGGATTAGGCTGATTCTTCTCTTTATTTGGGTCCTGAAATTGACATTTTTTCCTTCAATGATAATTCAGAAAAATTAAACCTTTCTGTTAGGAGACCTTGCTACTCTGAATTCCACAAGATATTACTTGAAATGAGGTAACAAGAATTATGTTAAGGAAGATTTTATTTTACCTGTTTTAATAATAAAAGTTTATTCTGGCTTTGCTAAAAATCCTTATACAATTTTTTATGATATATGACCAATAACAGGTATGGTACTCTCAATTTTGTCTTATATTTGGAAGAAAATTAAGTCTCACTGAAGGCCAGGATTATTATTTTTGTTATTGTATATGCATGTGTATTTTATTGTGCATTCCCTGAAACTGCTAAAAGTTTATTTTACTGTTTTGCCCAGAAGATTACTATATTATTATATGCTGTATCCATAATCCTGGTCATTCCCTTGCTTTTTAAATACAATATGCAGAAAAAATTATTTTAGTCAAGAACATTTTTGGTTTGCTCTTGTTAATTTAGCTATACTGTTTTTTAAGTGGCATAATTCAATATTTTAGGATTATGATCTATTTTGCTTTTTTTAGAAATTTGTTTTTTCTCACTTGTTTTGAAAATAGTCTAATGCTTATATATATATATATATATATATATATATATATATATATATATATATATACATACATACATATACTCAGTTGTATAAAATAACAATATGAACTTGAATAAGCCTATTCTTCTCTCTCTCTTTCTTTCTGTCAGTCTTCCTTACACTAACCATTTGACAGGCAGTCATCAACAAGCACTATAAATATCATTCAGTGTACTTCTGGTCTCTCTAAACCTTATAACCTCTTGTCCTTTGGTCTGCTGTCTTGACTACTAAAGTATGCATGCACCGTGTATACCATAATCAGATCAGCAGCTCGGAATCAATGGATTGTCTTACCAGCGCAGAGATTCTATCTTAGTAGATGAGTTTTTGCCTTGCAGTAGCTCCCATGAAACCAACCCATATGATACAGCCTGATCATATGCTCAGCCAAAAGTGCTTTTCTATATCAGGAGACATTGTCTCTTATCCAGAGCTGATACTTCAAACTAATATTTCATTTTTTTTTGCACTCGTATACCATCTATTCTGGAATAAAAATAGTACATTTTAATGGCACTAGTTTCTGCAAAATCGAAAAAGCACAGCATAACCATGATATCTCATATCCAGATTTTGGAAAAATTGTTAAAACCCACCTATTGTCACACACTGGCATAAACTAACAATATGGATGTAGCATTGGCTTGACAAAAGGACAGACAGTGTTCTAATAAATTTAAGTTACTCACAGGTAAACAGTAGATTGCCACAAGGGCTAGTACTGTGACCAGGCCTTTTCACTTGCTATTTAAATGACATTTTAGAAGATACGGAAGGAAGAGTGTATCATTTTTTCCTGACTCAAGGCTATGAAATGGGGCAGGTATATGACATCATGTTTATGAAGCAAAGTATCAAAGACGGCAGGATTTGTGACAGTATGTGTAATATCACTGTAATTTGACTGTGGTACAGTTTTTCTTTTAACCACCACCAGCAGAAGTGGAGACATTATTATTTATCTGTGCAGAGAACTGCTAAGGCAGCAACAGAGCTATAGAGTGTGCTTGTAGAGATCTCATTTTCTCCATAAAGACAGGTTGAATGCTGTAAAGAGGATGGCAATAAAATAGTTCATATTCTTTACCCATATCCATATTAATCCAGATAAAGCAAGGTTACTAGAGTGAAATCTAAATGTTCTTTAATAAAAGGAGTTGGTGGGGGAATAATACAAGCATTTAAGTGCCCCAATGGAATTTACATTGCCTGAAACAGAGCTGAAAATAAAAAGATTCAAACTTAACCAAAAGGTAGAAGGTTCATGAGAGACACACTGGAATATTCTTTTCACAAAAAGGTTGCTGAGTGACTTGATTAATATTATGTGCCTATGTATTTATTTATTTGTTTTTTTTTTTTTTGTCAGCTGGAATAGTTTGACTGGTATAGCCTAATTTCAGTGGCTGCTAGAAAGAAAAGCTACATATTTGCATAATAACAGTTATAGCAAGTGTTAAAAATGAAAAAATAGCAAGGTCATTCTACTCCCGTACTTGCTGGCAGAAAAGAGATAAACATATTATAAGTAGTAAAAAATAATATGCAGTAAGTCTAGTAAGGTCAGACGTGTAGTATAGATGAAGACTGAACGAAGTAGCCCTTTATTTATACATATTCTGAAGCACAGTATAATCAAATAAAAGAGCATATGAAGTATACAGATAGTAAAAATCTGTTCACTTCTAGGTTTCCAGCAACAAAGAGTAAAAGATCATTTCAAAAGCATACATGAATCAGAACGGAGATAAATGTATAAAATAGTATAAGCAGTACACACAAAGCATCTATGTATGCATACAAACAAGTAGAACTGAGAGGTATAGTATTCAGACAAATATATACTAACATTTATTTGTTTATTTATTTTACATTTGTTTACCAGGAAAGTCCAATTAGGCGAGATGACCCTTTTCAGTGGAGGCTTTGGGAGAAAGCCTCCATTACGTAAAAACTAAAAATACATTAAAATAAATTATTACATACCATAGAATAAAAAACATTACAGATCAGAGATACAAATACAAATTCTGACATAAAATAAGTTCAGAATCATAAAAATACTTTCATGGCAAGAATCTGCTGAGGTGCAGAAAAAGTAAACAACTTCAGCCTTTTATGGTATGTACCTCGGACCTCAGGTTATTGTTATGCTAGGTGAAATAAAGAAATAAACTCTTGGAAATGTAGGATATGCAGCTTATCCAGAAGTTATAGATATGGGTATACTCTGTGGACTAAGTTATCTTCCATCAATTTTGTTTCTATTTGTCAGACAAATGCTACTTCAGAAGACAGTAGTCAATCAATCACCAAAAAGGAGGCGGTGCTTATTCTTCTCCTTGGTGAACACCACCTCCGTGCCTTCTAGATAGACCTTTCTCCAGGACCAGGATAACCACAGGATTGGCTGGTTAATCTACAGAGTAACAGTAGGTAGTAATACAGAGTCATTCATCCCTACAGGTGTATCACCTAATTCTTTCTTCTCCTCTTCATAAGTCAGTAATAAACCCATTGTGAACTCAATAAACTCAGGTATTGTGAACCTAGGGCACACAGTAAATGCTTTAAATCTCTTGTAGACATGTACCTAACCCGAATCAGGAGAGTTCTCCAATAGCTTACCACCAATTCCAATCTATCTCAGACAGTTTTCTCCTTTGTAAAGACGTAAGTTAAATGAGAATCTTCAGTGAAGCCTGACAAACAAACTGACAGATAAAGACATACAGCAACAGCATCCAGTGTTTTCACGGCCCACTAGTACACGACTGCATCATGAGCTTATAAACACATAAAAGCAGCAGCAGTCGTCTCCTCAGTCCCAAGCTTTTCCCTGTAAAGAATTGCACTACCACTGAAGAATTTTTACTAGGGGATAAGAAAAAAAATGCATATAAAGGCCATGACATCAACACAGCTACATTGACAAATACCTTTGTCCCAAGTGACCTTCAAAAAACACCATCAGAAGAAGGAAAATACAAGAAAGAGGACTGGATGACAAGTTGGAATAATTGCTACTGACAAGATGAAGTATTGAAGACTATCTAAGGGTTAAGGGGGAATACATGGCAATGGTGAGAGGGTAGTAATCAGAAGCATAGCAGGGACAGGGCAAAGGCGGCCATCCTCCACTGGTGCAAAGTGTTAAGGGGAGCGATGGAGAAGTGCAATTCCTACATATTTTTCCTGTAGTAAAATTTTGAAATGCTGGTATAGAAATTCATTTCAATATTTGCGTGTGTTAGGACAGGCACCTTTTGCTAGATTGAGCCAGCACTGGCTCTGGTAATGATAAGAATTCAAGTTAAATAACAAAGCCCTAATATCTAACATAATTTCAAATCCCTAAGCACTGTCTCTTCTATTTGATGATGTTAAAAGCATTTAAAAACATCTTTAAACACACGTCAAAGTTAGTTCTTTTACTCCCTTATCTAAAATTTCTAACTATATTTCTTCTGAAACCTTACAGCTCTTTCTACATTCATTCTAACTAGTAAAAATGCTGATGAACAAACTGCAGACACAACAGGTGTAGTCAAAGAATACACCATGTTTCCTGAGACTAACTGTGAGTAACCTGTATCTGGAAGTTTTCATTCATCCAATAATTTTGCCATTCATGTCCAGAACATTCCCAGCCTATTTAAAATCATCCACGGTCATTAATTAAAAAAAAGGCAGTAATGACTTTGGGACTGTATGGCTTTTTCCAACATTAGCAGAGTGAAGAAAGAATCATCTGGGAGCAACTTCTAAGCTTTCTTAATAATTATGTCATTATTATGCTGAATCAGCATTGGATTTAGATGAGGTTATAGCACAGTAACTACCCTGTGGACTTCCTCAGATCTGATTTAATGCACTCAGGAGAAGGACCACTTTCAAAGCCAAGGTTATTAACAGAAAGAAGGCAATGACATTCTTAATCATCTCCTTCTTTCAACATACGTGGGCATTGGACTATCTCCAGCTGGCTATTCCTGGTGTACTAGCTAATTAAATGCTCATGTAATTAAAATTAAAGATCATCAAAGCATATCAGGCAAAATCACAGTAGTTTTAGGACTTCCTGAGGATCAGCTCCAAGACTCATTGTTTTCTGATTGTATAAATAGTGTTACTGCAGACCTAAACCTCACAGCACGTCTTTAGACACATTACCTAATTATTTTGGGAGTTCAACATTTGTCCTTCATACTCCATTATACAAAATAACTTGACTAATCTTCTCACATAGTTACCACCAAATCATTTCCAGTAAACATATCTAAAACTAAAAAGAGTGCTGCACCCTACCTTCTAGACGATACAACCAGCCCAAATTACAGATCTCTAGCTCCCTGGGTAGCCATCTAACACTTGTCTATGAATTTGGTCCCTTTGGAATTTGACTTCAGCCCAGCATTCATATTCCATGAGTTAAATCCACCATAAACAAGCTCCATAAACAGTAATGAAGTTTTCCCCTCTCAATCTCATTCATCTTTTCCAAAACGGGTGCACATTTTGCAAATAGAGTAGTGGCTTCCCTTTTTCCTTTAGATTTTCCTATCAACATTTGCTTATTGATAACTACCTTGCTTCATTTCTGTAGGTGGTATTAATGACCATATCTTTATTCACCAGGGTTTATTCATTTCCTGCATAAGAAGACATAACTGCTGTTTTTTCCTGCTTTTTGCAGGAAGTCATATCTCTCGAAAACTAACACAGCCTAGCATGGCAACAGATCTAGTAATGCTAGACTTCAGCAGAATGTAAGGTAATAGCTCAACTTCAGGCCCATCTCTCTGGTACTCCACTAACAATCCAGCCTAACATGGCAATAGATCTAGTAATGCCAGACTTCAGCAGAATGTGGGGTAAGAGCCTGCTCGACTTCAGGCCCATCTCCGTGGTACTTCACTAACAATACAGCCTAACATGGCAACAGATCTACTAATGCCAGACTACAGCGGAATGTGAGGTAACAGCCTGCTTGACTGCAGACCCATCTTTGCAGGACCTGCTACCCAATGAATTATGTTAACTCCCTGACTGTTCATCTTCTGATTTTACTACGTCTAACATCTTCACAGTTTTATTCCATCTTACTGGTACCAAGACTTAAGTGTACCATGTAATCCAAACTTTCACCTATATGTATGTATTTGCAAGAAGTACCCAGTAATGAAAAAAAACATTTAATGAACAGCTGGCATGTTACTGCTGTTTACTTGCCACGGTTTACTGCCATGCATCCATTTATTTACATTGGATAGAGTTCTTGTATGCCATTTATATCTGACTGCAAATTGTGTAGCGTTTTTATCAGCACTTGGTTACCCCTATAACTACTTGATTCATATCATTATTTTGTAAAACTATGTACTGCAGATATACTAATACTAATGTGTGCAATTTCTGTGTATAAGATTGATAACTGTCAGGTAATCACGTATTAGAATTTGCTCTATACAGCGGTTTATGGACGAAGTGGTCCATAATGCCAGCCCTGAGTCTTTGTCAACAAAGCGTGAATGAAGAAAGAAAGAACGAAAGAAAAAAAGAACTGTATATTAGAAAATAGTTCATCTGTACAGCAGCTGACTGGTGTTCATAAGCTAAGCAGTCCACTGTATTCAGAGAGATTATATTTTTTGAACTAGGAAAACCAAAACTGCTTGTTTTGGAAGGCTAAGATAGAAAAGGGCTAAGCATTTTAAAAACTCCAGGTGTTAGACAATTGAGAGAAGCAAATTCCTTTGCTGTTTTGTGTCTGATATGTTTTACTGTTGCTTGCCGTAAAAGGATTCCTTATCTGGAACACACGACTGCTGCTCGCCTTAAAAGGATTATTTATCTGGAGTATTCTTCCAGCTTTGAGTCAAGCATTTTGCAACACCCTATAAGAAAGACGAAATATGTTTCTTCTGCCCTGGTGTACAAGCTGCTTTTTCTTGTGATTTATTTGCATTATCTTGAAAACCTTGTATAGTATAATCACTGATGATTTCTAAAGGACTGAAATAATAGAAAATTGTTTCCACATGCGCCAGTTTTCTTAATAACATTTGGGATTTACATAATTTAAGCAGCCTTGCTATGGTACATTCTGATCTACATCCTCAACTGATTTACATCTTTGAATTTTTAGGCTGTGTTTTTGGTACTGTCATTTCAATTAGCAAGCTCTAGTACATGACATCAGGTTCTTTCATGTGTGTTAATTTGTTTTCCTGTACCTATTAACCCCTGTTTAGTGCATTTATGAAATACGTAGATGTATGCATTTCATCTAGACTCAAAATATACTATTAAATAATGGCTTTAACTATTTGTGTACATACTTGAAGGGTTCATTATATCTTAGATATTAAGGTGATGTGCAATCCATTATGACCCTTAGCAGTTGTATGCTATTAAATGGAAATCATTGCTGCACCAGAGTTATTGATTGCTCAGATGCGTGAGGCTGTGCATAATTTTTCTCCCTGCATCAGCTCTGAGAATATAAAGCATTTGTTTCCTGTCAGCTGCAGAGGAAGGCTAGGATTTACACCTGTTCGCGAAAGATAGTTAACAATGAGCTCATATAATCATTAGTGCCTTCTATAGATGGAGAATATGTAATACTTCTCGGGATACTTATGGATGGATTACTATGGGAATCAATGCTTGCACTTCTCTGCAGAGATTTGTTTTGATGACAACAGCATTTACAACCTTGTGGTTTGTGTCACTGCTCCATAGCGTTGATGCTGCAGACTGTAGTGGATGAAAGTCAGAAAGCAAAAAAAAAAATAAATGCAGTCTTATTGTTGTCGTTTTTTTAATAGTAAAATGGATTAGAGAGTATACCGAAGCATCCGGTTTCGTGTGGAATGGATTTTAGCAGCGTGCATGATATGTGCTATTAATTACTGTCACATTGGATTCTTCTACTATGTTTGCTGGGTTTCTTCAGCTTCTGCTTAACACATTGCATTCAGGGACAGGTAAAGTGATGGTAGTGAGAGTGACTGTAGTGAATTTCAAATTGCTTGAATGGGACATTTACTGACTTGCAAAATTACGTCATATCTTAACAGTTAAATAGCCTGTTAGTAATAGAATATAGTTTGACATATGTCTGCAAAAATGAAAGTACAGATTATAACATTACAGAGTGTTGTTTTGACAGACTTAATCATCCAATAGTTCTGCTTTGACTAGAGCTTCGCTTTTCTATTTTGTTGAGTAGAAAGGTACCCATATAGATATACAGTTGTATTTCATTGAATAAGATGCATGCCAAAACTGTAACAATGTGTAAAAAAATAGAAATAAAAATATAAATGACCTTAATTAAAAGTTGTATTCATGTGTATTTTGGTATGCATGTTTAAACTATATATACATATATATATATATATATATATATATATATATATATATATATATATATATATATATATATACATATATATATATATATATATATATATATATGTATGTTTTTTTTCTGGTTTGCTTGCTGTATGCCCTTTCTGAAATGCCAGTTCAAATGTATGAACTGAACAGAGCTAAGTTTCATGTTTTATGTGGGTTATGTTTTTAGCTGCTTTGTTTGGCAGAAGACAGCTGATATGCCCTGCACCTATCGAATCTTGCTGTGGTTAGTAATTTTATGATTCCTATTAATGAAATGAAGCACAAATGCATGTCTTTTCTGTTGTTTTGAAAGTCAGTCTTATTAGATGCTGATAAAATGAACTTGTTGCATTAGTAGTTTTTTTATGGCGGCAAGACAAACTGTATACAAACGTTTTATTTTTTAATATACCTTTTTATCAAATGAAGAATTTAGACTCCTTAGTTGTGAAAAAAATGGTTTCTCAGTTTGACATTCTTTTCACAGTTTATTCCTTGCCACAGTGTTAGACTCTGAACAACTTGAAATGTTCAGTGTTTATTCAGATTCAGTCATGTTCATTTGTCGTAAATATCGTGAAGTAATGTACTTTTCACAGGATGACAACAGTAACACAGTTTGGAGATTTAAAAGCTATTTGTTTCAACGATCAGTGTTATGTTTTGTTGAATATTAGGTAAGACCATGTTAACTTTCTTCAAAAGGGATAGTTAATATTTTGTATTTCTTTGTTTCTTTAAACTCCTAGGGGTGTAAGGCATAAAATGATACAGAGTACAGGGCACAGGCTACATGGATTTAATTTATGGGTATATTTGCCATGTGACTTTAAGTTACCTCAAGAACAAAGCTTTAAATTTCACCTCTACTACCTGACAACACTGTCAAGGATTTACTAGACACTTACCTTCCATTGCCATATACATTCTTCAGTGGGGTATCTGCCAATAGTACTGCTAGATGAAAATTTTCATTTTTTATCATTCAGCAGGTTTGCCATAAGTCCCTAGTGTGGGACCATCAGAAGCCACTCTCTAATATTACACAAGTGTAATAACTAGACAGTTGTTTGGCTGTAACAGATATGTAGGTAAAGATTATTAGTGAGATGTGTGATATGTTTATTGCAGCATAACAGAATTAAGAATTCCTACTATAACATTCCTCACCCATTTATAATGTAAGAATTGTGTAAGATGCTTGCCTTATCTACTTTTTTCATGGATTAAACTTAATTGTGAATTTAAAACATTCATGTATGGTTTTGCAAACAGTTTTCACAAGTGCTCTGCTCCTTTTAACATTCCAGTTTGTTGTCATAGCATTAACACAAGGGATGTGGTTTATGAATTGCCCTTGCTTTTGAGTAAGACATGAACCTGCAACCTGTTTAACCAAACGGGTACTGGTAGAAATGTTTTTGACAGCTGTAGCTAGTCCCCATAGCTAATGCAGGAGTTTACCACTCCTGTGTTCTGTAAACTGATATAATAACTAATTATGAGGTTACAAAATGTCCAAGCAAACCAGAAAATGTATGATAATCATCACTTTCTTTAAATGGTCTGGACCATTCAAGAGTCTTGCTAAAAAGTGACTCTGGTGCTTAAAGGGATACTAGCAAAGGGATTGATATCTTAAACACAAGCAAAGTATTAGCTGGGGTCATGTAATTGTTTCCTGTTCGTCTGTGTTAGACTTTATCAATTTTATGTACATTTTTAACCAAGGACTGAGAGAACAAACCACAGTGCGGTAAGCCACATTACCTGAAACACAACAGATGTTAGGTTATGTACCAAATTATCACATTAATATTTTAAAACAATTGCAGACAATAGAACATGCACAATCACATACATTTGTTGATATGAACCTGATAAAGTCTGTAGTATCATTTAGAGAAATCTGAATATAAAATAGGTTTCAGTGCTTGACTACTAATGCAATAACAGATATTTTCGTACATTTTCTAATATTTACAGAAAGGTTATATTTTATTACGTTAGCAGTACCTTTCAACCATTGCAATGATAACACTGTTGCATGAACAGTATTGACTGTCTGTCAACAACAGGTACTGTTTTGACTCTGTCATAGTCCATGTTGGTGTGAATGACTTGAGATGTACCTCCCTGGACTATATGAAGAGAGACATAATCGAGCTCACTGAATATATGTCTCAGGCAGGTATGTCCCTAGCCTTAAGCAACATTCTACTGTCGCCCTGAATGATGCCTCAATACAAACAGAAAATGATTGACTTTAGCAACTGGCTTAGTTTCTGGTATCATTCCAAGGGGATCCAGTACCTGAAATCCTGTGAAGACATAATTGACAGACCACAATGCTTTGCCAGAGATGGCCTGCATCTGTCTCCCTTGGGCTTCAGGCTTCTGGCAAAGGCTGTTGCCTTTTTTTAGGCAATGCCATGAGGTCAAAACTAACAACATGAAAATTTCATCAAAACGCAAATTAAACGTCTTGCTGCTAAACGCTAGGAATCTAAACATGAAACTGCACTCATTGCAAGCATTCTTAACCCTGGAAGATGCTGACATTTGTGCAGTCAGAGAAACCTAGTTCAAAGCTGCGGAGAGCACCCCAAGTATACCAGGTTACTCATCCTATCATACATTCAGACCCCAAACCGTGGGCAGCAAAGCCAAAGTAGGTGGAGTTTCAATATATATTAAAGACATACACACCTCCAGGCTGGTCAAACAGTAGGACGCACAGGAGACACTTCAGGTGCAGCTAACCATTGACAAGACCCCTATTCAAATCATAGATAGCTGCAGGCCCCCAACTTTGACTCAAGATGCCCACTCCACTTATCTGGCCCACTGTGAATCTAACAAGATTCAACCATTTACCCTGATCCTGGGTGACTTTAACTATTCAGCCATAGATTGGAAAAACTACTTGTGCCAAAACACAAATGCCCAGAGATGCCTTGATTTCGGCAATGGAAATGCCTTGGACCACCTGGTCGACACCCCCACAAGAGGTGATAATGTCTTGGACTTGGTATTAACCAACATGAGTTACCACTGCAGCATCTCTACAGTGTCATCCTCCCTGGTACAATCTGACCACAAAGCAGTCACTTTTGAAGACACCATCTCCCCTGACTCCCCCCCCCCCCCCCCCAGCTAGGGTCAAACAAAAAAAAAATTCCAAAGCTGATTACAACCTCTGAGTGAAGGTATAAACAGCTATACAACCCCCCCCCCCATAGGAATTGGCACACATATCCAAACCTACACCAAAGTACTATATGTGCATTTATATGGCTGCATGGAATCAGGAATACCCGAAAGGACAAATCCTCCTCCTCAAGGAAGAGTATACCTGTCTGGTGGACATCTGCAATAAATAAATTCTATAATAAAAGGAAAAAATTGCTGTCCAGGACCAAGAAGGAGCCGGTGCCTAATTGGAAGCAATCTGTCCTTAGCCTGAACAAGCAAATAAGAGCACTAGTGAAATCCGCCAAAGCAAAGTTTGAGTCTAAATTGGCCACCTCTACTAAAGACAATCATAAGACTTTCTTCACATATGTTCACAATCTCAAAGGAAGCACTCAGAATGAGTGGTCAAAGACCCCACATACACAAATGCCGTAGATATAGCCAACCTTCTGGCAGACAGATTCAGGGAAAACTTCACTCATCTCTCCCCCGTCAGTAAATCAGGACAACCCTAGCACCTTCCCCCCTTTACCTTATCTCTAGGGAGCAAGTCATCACTGCCCTCTCAAAGGCACAAAATACAGCCTCCATGAGACCTGATAACATCCCAGGCTGCATCCTACATGAACTCAGTCAGGAACTTGCAGCACCATTAGGCACCGTATTCAACCAAAGCCTGAGTATCGGCTTTATCACAGTCAAGTGGAGGACAGCCATTGTCATCCCTTTGCACAAAGATGGAGTGTCCACTGATCCAAGGAATTATAGACCCATCAGCCTAACTAATCTGATCTGCAAGACCATGGAACGGATTATCATGGACCTCTTTAACAAGGACATTGGCAACCTCCAAACACTTGATTCCACACAGTTTGGTTTTGTCAAGGGGAGGTCATACCTGTTAAATTTGGTCGACTTCTTTGAGACAGTCACCAAAACCATGGAAGATAGTGCACACCACCTAACTTGATCTGGTCAAAGATTTTGATACTATTCCCCACTTGGGTATAATAGATAAACTCTCTCAACAAGGCATCAGTCCATATGTTACCAGATGGGTAGCAAACTGGCTTACTGATAGAAACCACCTAGTCAAAATAGGGGAAGCCACCTCAAGCAGTACACCTGTAATGAGTGGTGTACCCCAGGAATCGGTCTTGGGGTCTCTGTTGTTTGAGATATACTTTTCTGAGGTGCAGGCCAAAACCAGTTGGCTATGGCTGATCAGGTTTGCAGATGACTGCAAGCTGGGTGCAGTCATCAATTCCCCTAGCAATGTGGACATCCTCCAAGAGGGTCTCACCCAAACAAATGACTGGTGCCAGAAACATGGTCTCAAACTGAATGCCAAAAATTGCATTATCATCCCATTTTGGGATAGTGATGTCCCCACAAATTCTCACATTAATAACAAGATCCTAAGCACACAATCAGTTATGAGGGACTTGGGCACCCAGGTTGATAGAAAACTGACTTTTGACCACCATATTGCCTCAGTTGTATGGAAAACATTCTACATGGCCCACCTCATTAGGAAGGGTATCTTATTCAGGGACAAGAATGTCATAACATCCCTGTATTCTTCCCTTATAAGACTCATTATTGAGTACAATGCTCCTTTTGGCATGTACCTCACAAAACACATGCAGCAACTAGAGTAACCTTAGAGATTCCTCACCAGGAGAATCCAGGGCCTCAAACATCTACCCTACACAGATAGGCTAAAAGCCCTGTCCCTCTACTCAGTCTCATACAGACTCCTCAGAGGTGACATCTGTCTGGCATGCAAAGCAATCTCAACCTTGATGGGACTGCTGCATATTCGCAATTCAAGCTCCATTCGAGTAATCCTCATGCGTGACCTCAACCTGGCCTATGACATCAATAGGACTTGGCGGGACACATTTCTGCCCAGAGACTCCTCTTTTGTGGAATAGACTTCCTCTTCACATGAAGCAGAGTACCTCATTAACCCTTTTTAAGTGCAACCTGGATAACTGGGTGGGGGAAAATACACCACTGGGATTCCACCTCTGTCCCTGCTGAACAGGTGCATTGGGTGCTGACTTGTCCAAACATGGACCAAATTCTTGGCTAGGCTTGTAAGGGCCTCAGAGCCAATAGCCAAGTAACATCCTATGATCCTATGAAAATTATGCCCTATTATGCTTCCAGATATATGTGTTCCTTTACTGCAAATACTGATACAACACAAAAATGTAACATTAACATAATCATAGCCATTTGTAATAGATGTATAAATACACATCTTCATGTTTTTGTCAGAGTGGCTCTTATACACAGCTAAATTATATTTGCCAGCACTCAGGTGGGGCTATACCATACAGTATGACTAGCTATGTAGCTACCAGAAATGACTGTCATATTACAGGAAGCCAATGCATTGTATGATGATATCTGTCAGTATACAATTCATATCTGGTTGGGAAAGTGATTTGGTTTGTTAGGACTATACTGCAAAGAACTTAACATGTCTGAAGGAATTCCATATCTCACAGTTCTCTCATATTCCATGGTCCAAGCTTCAGTCCTGACCTTTGCGTATTGCCTGTACTTTATTTATCCCTTCTTGAGTGGGTTGGTCCCACTATGCCAGTAGCCTCTTTTCTGAGGATACCCAAGGTGGTATTTATAATACATGGGGAAATTTGGCCAGGGAATCAGGGAGCTTCCCTACCCTTTACAAGAGGTGCTGTGAGATGTTTTACATCTATATGTGACTTCAGTTTAATGTATTATCTGAAGGACAACACACTCAGGAGTGCAGGACCACCCCTTATGCTATACTGTGAAGTGTCAGCAGTTGCTCTACCTTGTAAGGGAATATAACCCACTACCATCTGCACCAAAGTGTGCTGCCTATTGCGCCACTGACATGGACACTTTCTTCCTATTTGTATCAGCATATTTTCTATTGATACTCCAGGTTCTTACGGTTTTTCAAAAACATGCTGGTTCAAACAACTGCCTGTTCCAATACATATGTGTCCCGGTCTATCTGTCTGTCTGTTTGTGATTTGACTTGGACTGTGATTGTATCATTTAATTTACCTGGATGACTAAATTAAAAGCTGGTTTATTTAAAACAGAGCTTCTATGGTTTGCGTTATTGCATTTGAATGTAAGTGAAATGCAGGATAGCACAATCTTGACAGTGTTTAAAGAAATCAACCCCCTTCGGGGTATTGTATTAATTGTCGCCATCTCTGTCAATTCAATCCCATACTCCTGCCTTCTTTGACACTCATGCCTGACTGTCACAGATCTTCTGTCACACAATCCGTCCACCTCTTTGCTGGGTGCCCTCATTTCTTCTTATCCTCTTCCTGTCTGTTCCAAATCTTATTCACCAGATTGTCTTTTGCTTTTCTGCACATGTCCAAACTATAATAATCTGTTCTCTTTGAGCTTTTCTGCAGTTGGAGCTACTGTGACTTCTGCTCTTATGTCTTTATTTCTTTGTCTGTCCCACAGTGTGCATCCTACCACCCTTCTGAGGCACTTCATTTCCATCACCTCTAGCTTCCTCATCTGCTCTGCCTTTGCTGCCCAGGTTTCTGTATCATACAGTAGTACTGGTCGCACCACTGTCTTGTGCACCGTACTTTTCAGCTTCTTTTGCATTCTTCTGATGTAGACTACACCTGAGACTCTATGCCAGTTGGCTGCAGCCCCTCTGATTCTAGCTTTGACTTCTTCATTCAGCCTTCTATTCTCCTCAACCACCCCTACCAGATACTTGAAGCAATTTATGTGTTCCACTGTCTTCCCTTCTATCTCAGTTCTCAGCTTCTTCTAATTTCCCATTTGCTGTCATTACCACTGTCTTATCTGTGCTTATTTTCATCACATGTGCTTTCGGTTTTGCATTCCATTCCCCTATCCTTTGCTGAAGTTCTTGGTCAGAGTCTGTCTGTAATACAACATCATCTGCATACAGCAACTTTCTTGATCTGTCCCCTCCAACCTGTTTGCTAATGTAATCCATCACCAGTATGAACAGCGGTGGTTCAGAGCTGAACAGTGGTGCACACTCTCTGCCACTGGGAACCTCTCTGTGAAGCCAAATACTTTACATACTTGAGTCACTGGGTCCTTATACATAGCCTGCACTACTTCTACCAATGTTTCTGTGACTTTGAACCACTGCAGTACTGCCCAAATCAGCTTTCTTGGAACCTTTGCATATATTTTCGCGAAGTCTAGGAATGCCTAGTTGGACTCTTTCCTCATCTCTAGCTTCTTCTCAGCTATCTGTGTCACTGCAAACACTGGGTCAGTTGTGCTGCATCCTGATCCAAATCCGAACTGCTCATCTCCCATCTTACATTTTACTACTCTGTGTATCCGTTTGTCAATCACCCTTTCCTGAACTTTCATGCAATGTGATAGGAGTTTGATGCCTCTGTACTGACCACATTTGTAGTTGTCCCCCTTTTTCTTGAACACTGACACTAGTATGCTTATTCTCCAGTCATCTGGAATATACCTTTCTCTCCACACTGCTATGAGTACCATTAGGAGCCATTTATTTAACATTTATATAGTTCATATAGGATTATATAGTTACAAAGACATGCATCTGGAGCCTTTCTTTCCGGGCCTCCGCTGAATATTGGCTTCGTTTCAAGTCAGACTTTCCCGGTAAAAAAATGTTAAATAAATAAATAAATTTGTTTACCGGGAAAGTCCGACTTGGAACGAAGCAAATATTCAGTGGAGGCCAGGGGAGAAATGCTTGAGACACATGTCTTTGTAATGTGGGAGGAAACCAGAGCACCCATAGGAAACCCACACGAGTACAGGGAGGGCATGCAGACTCCGCACATAAGACACTCCGGCCAGTATATTTATCATATCTGCTTCTTCTATGGTGGCCCCCTCTTCTTCTCTCGTCATAGGCTGTTTCTGGGGCATTACAGCTTCTGTGGGGTTTTCCTCATTCAGAAGCTTAAAGAAATCTTTTGGCACATTTTTCATACTTGTAACTGTGATTTATGTAGAGCAACTCTGGATCTTATCGTACCTGCTCTCAAGACTCTGTTGGTGACTCATTTGATTTTTTAGTATCCAGCATGCTTTGATAGTTGTGAGAAAATTAAGAGTACATAGAAAAAACTCTGTTGACTTAGGGAGAAAATTTGCAGTGCACTCCGTTACCTCCCTTACCATTTATCATTCATATAATACTTGAAAAAGAATTGTTTAGTACTGTGGAAAGTTTGTGCAAAGCTTCAGTAATTAGATGGCCATTGATTTTTCTCTGCAGCATTATTTTTTTTTTTACTTGTTTATTTTTGTTTCTAAAGAGGACATCTGTTCAAAGAAAAAATAGCTGATTTCAGTATGACACATGACCAACAGTTTTGTTGTTGGAGATCACACCTTGTCAGTATTCTGATGTGTGAACACCAAAATGAGATACAGAATAAAAAGAAAAAAAGAGAAAAAGAAGGAAAAATGTAAACATCAAAATCAGCTGTAAGACTCCTGCACCCTATATATGTGAACATTGAGATGGTGTACCTTTGATTAAGGGGCATTCTCAGAAATGTTGCAGTACTGCAATTTGTATATAGTGTATGACACCACAATCCCACATTAATGTTCACACATACAAGTGGTGAAGAATTGTGGATCACACCTTTTTTATACTCCCACAGCCAGCCTCAAAGTTAGACTGAAAGAGAGCATCATGCTTCTTTTTTAATTTAGATCATATATACTCCATCCAGCAGGAAGAAAAGCTTGGTAATATACTGCAGACACATTTCTCATAGAAAATCTGTTTCCTGTAATAAGCAGTAAAATATGAATTTGGGAAACATTTCTATATTGCATATTTAACCATAATTATAGAGCGGTCTCATTAGAAGACTGTTTTAGCCTCCTGGAAACACCCAGGTATACATTCAGACTGATATAAAAATAAACACAAATGCACCCATATTCATGCAAACAGACACATATGCACACACACACACACACACACACACACACACACACACACACACACACACACACACCATTCTGACTGTAAAAGTATGCTGGAAATTTTTTCATTGAGCTGTCAATTTTCACTTACGTGTCTTTTTTTCTAATAGTTTTAGAGAATATCCGCTTCTGTTATTTGGTGCCTTTATCTGAATTGCTGCTGCCAATTATCTATTGAAATACAAAATAGTATCTCTGAATGGTCAAGTGTATACTTATTTAGAATATTACTTTACCAAAAAGGTGAGTTAAAACATGGTGCAAGTTTGTAATAGTTTGTTAAGAGCTAATTATGCCAGAATTAATTTGTGTTTAATTTTGGTTAACGTGCATTGTTATTACTTGCAGCATACTAAAATTAGTCTTTGACGCTTTTCATCTTTGTGTACAACTAACATTGTTTCACAACATCATTGTTCCAAAAAGCTGCATTTGTTACTGAAACATTAATCACAATTCCGCATGCATTTGCCCAATGTTTTATGCATACATTTTAATGTCTTTCGATTCTTGATTAAGATGGGTCTAATTGTCTGTTTGTTGAATGTTCTGCTAGTGTAACTTTAACCTCAGTTTATAGTGATATCAGTCAAAGAATCTGAGTTGTGGTAATGCTAATTTTGTTACAGAGTGGTTTTATGGTAGACCAAGTTATTAATGACATAGCATTGCAGCTCTGTTCTGCAGCTTAGAGATGCAGAGGGTGAGAAATGCTCAGATGGGTTATATTAACTGTACAGTTTACTGCTGATGCAAGCAAATTTGTTTCAACAGTGGTGACATGAATTTCATGTTGTGATGTGTGCTTTGCAATTTATAACAAAGTGTTCTACATTTTTATGACATGCACAATAAGTGATGTGACAAATTGCTAGAAGTTCATCAGTATGTCTACAAAGGAATCTTAGCAGTATGAGTTGATTTTATCTTACTTCAAAGATATTTTTGTGAGTGGAAAAACTGGAATGCTGCATAACCACACCTACTCCTTTAAATGTTCTGCATTTAATGATAATCAAGGAAAATCAGTGCTGAGGGTAGCAGATTGTTTTACTCTGATGTATTTCTTGGGTTGGAGAGCTGTTTGAATGAGCTTGACTGGTGGAGGGAAGGAATAAGTGATGAAGCACCAGTGAAAAGCAGTACAGCCATTTATTCTGTTTGATACAGAGCTGAAAACGGCCTTTTCGAATTCCTTTAACAACGCAGCTGCTTAAGTCGTCACTTATCTGATTTTTCATTCATAAAGTTTAAATTCCATTTCCTTTAGACTGATTGTATTATAAATAATCTGGGCAGTATTGTCTAACACAGACTAGTCTCAATAAATGAAGCATATTTTCATGAAAGTTTGTATAGATAAAAATGGTGCTAGTAGTAATGCAAGCTTTATTGATTAACAGAGTAGGCTAGGTAAATAAAATATAATGTGAAATTGTTAATAGCAATGAAACTGTCCCGTGGTTAACAAAATCATTATTGCATAATGCAGAATAGGTTAGGTAAAATAGCATAACTTCTAGAAATCACCTTAAAGATAAAAGCACTGCTACATTAAACACTTTAGAGTAATGATCATAAATTATGTTGTATAATTGCTAATTAAACTGCTGTTTACTAATTAAGCAGTTATTATGGTAGTGTTAACTAGACAGCCCAATGGCTTACTCTTAGCCAGTAACCCCCTCCCCCCCTTATTTCATTCAGTTCATCATCCCATGACCACACACACCCATTCTGCTTTCCTTATGATCATAGTGACTGCCACTATAGGGCACATTCTGTTCCACTTGGGCTGAGTTCAAATAGCACCAGCAGTAAACTCTGCTGATCTTTCTGTTGGTTAACGATCCTTATCCCACAATCATCATGTCTCCAGGTGCTTCACATAGGTCAGAAAGTGTAATGCCTTTTTTCCCGCTTACAGTACCAGGCGACTTACAAGCCTGGCAACAAACTAAGGGATCTGCATATTCATTATAGAGTTGGCCTTTGCCCTGATGTTGATTGAATAATTTCACACAATCCTGTGATTCTAGTTAATACAGAAGAGAGGATTGGGCTGGCGGAAGACCTGTTGAAATTGTGAGTAAACTTTTTTTGTCCAATTTATCATTACCTAGCTAACTTTCTTACCCAAGTGTTAATGGTCTACCAGGCAGTGTTGCAGCATGGACATACATCATGTCTGCTACGTGACAGAAATCCATACTGTCAGACACCATCCCTCCGGGCTAAAATTACACTCCAGCCCTACCACACTTTCGCATAGATACACTTTAGATGCCTCTCCCTGTTTCTAGTGCTGTGTGTTTTTTTTTTTTTTTTTTGCTAATGTGCAAGAGATCCATCAGAGCTGGATCTGAGAATGCCGTATATGCCAGGTGTAGATTCATAGGTTCATAGATTGGCACTAGGCTAACTGCCCTTGTGGGCCATTTTAAGCCTAATCAATTACCCCACTTTAGTATCAAACCCTGCACCTTGTGCCTATAAGGTAAACATCTTCACCATTATGCTAACCTCCCACCTCATAACATATAACCTCTGTGTAACCTGTAGGAGACTGAGTACAGAGAAAGGGCCTTAAAGCACTCTGTACTATTCATACCCTGGCTTCTCATGTTGAAGAACCTTTGAGGGCATTCCAACTGGTTCAATGTCCTAGTTAGGTAAATGCCAAAGGGGGCATTGTACTCAATGATGTGTCTGATAAGGGCTGAGAAGAGTAGTACTATAACTTCCTTGGACCTGGATATCATACCCTTGCAAATGAGTCAGGCAACATAGAATGACTTTTCTTAATATCTTGGCTACTTGTTGGTCGAAACTCAGATTACTGTCTATAGATGTTCACAGATCCCTAACAACAACTGTTAGGATTGTTTTATCGATGGAGTAATTAGCTTGGGTGGATGATTTCCCAAAGAGCACTATAATGCATTTCTTCATGTTGAGGTTTAATCTGTGTCTTTAGCACAGCTCATTTGTTTGTATTAGACCCTCTTGTTCAATGTTGGTGTCATGGAGGGAATCCATGTTAGCTCCTAATTTACAGTCAGCTGCGAACTTGGTAAGCCAGAGACCTTTGACATTAGCCTTAACTTCTCATAGGTTCATAGGTAGGTAGTAGGCTATTGGCCCAAGGGCCCACGTAAACCTAGCCAACAAGGTTCTCTGGCTTACGCCACCCAAGAAAGTTATGTTCCTGTGCCACTGTCGAGCAGAGACACAGAAGTGATCCCCGGGGTGTATTTCCTATTTCCCATCCACTCATCAAGATTTTTCTTGAAGAGTGCTAATGAAGAACTTTGCTTTACATAGATGGGTAGCCTGTTCCAGAGTATGGGAAGTCTCTGGGACAGGAATCTGTCCCTCCAGCATGTCCTGTTTATTGTGGTGACAAGGTTTAGGTCCCAAGAGCATGTAGCTCGGAGGGATTGGGATTTCTTTAGGTGTAGCATGTCCAAAAGCTCTGGGTTTGACATAGCTTTATATGTTAGGCAGAGATCACCTCAGAGTAGGCGATATGCTATGGAGTAAAGCTGGAGTTTTTTGAGGCGGTCAGTGTAGGGCATTTGTTTGAGGCCAGTAATCCTCTTTGTGAGGTACTTCTGTGGCCTTTCCAGATGCTGCAGATGTCTTGTGAGGTACATTCCAAAAGGGGCGTTGTACTCTATAATGGGTTTAATGAGTGTCGAGTAGAGGGGAACAATGATCTCTTTTTTCCTGGATGAGAACCCTTTTATGATGAGGTATGCCATGTAGAAGGACTTCCTGACTACTGTGGCGATGTGACTATCAAAGGAGAGACTACTGTCCACCTGGGTCCCAAGGTCTCTTATCACACATTTGGTGTTAAGTAGATTGCTGCCTATGTGGTAGTTCATGGGTACAGAGTTTTTACCAAAGGGGATGACACTGCACTTTTTGGTATTGAGCTTGAGGCCATGGCTCTGACATCAGGCATTTGTCTCAGCGAGGCCTTCTGTAGGATGTCCACATCATTTGGGGACTTGACTATGGCTCCTAGTTTGCAGTCATATGCGAACTTCGTTAGCCAGAGGCCTTCTGTGTTAGCCTGTACTTCAGAGAAGTAGATACCAAACGGGAGAGGTCCCAGGACAGAACCTTGTGGTACTCCACTTGTCACTGCTTTGAGGTCAGATTTGGAGTCTGCACCTTTTACAGTGTGGGTTCTGTCGGTGTGCCAGTTGGCAACCCATCTTGTGATGTAGAGATTTATACCTAGTTTAGTGAGTTTAGCTATAATTCCAGAATGAGGGATGGTGTCAAAAGCCTTGGCGAGGTCAAGATAGGCTGTGTGAACCACCTTACCATCATCTACGGCTTTGGTGACTACCTCAAAGAAGTCGATCAGGTTCAGGAGGCATGATATGCCTTTCACAAACCCAAACTGGGTAGGATCCAGAGTTTGGAGGTTACCAATGTCTTTGTTTATGAGTTAAATGATGATACATTCCATGGCCTTGCAGACCAGGCTCGTCAGGCTAATAGGTCGATAGTTCCTGGGATCAGTGGTGGCTCCCCCTTTGTGGAGTGGGATAACTGTTGCTGTGCTCCATTCAGTGGGCACAAAGCCTGATGCTGCGAGGCTATTATTGAACATGGTGCTTAAGTGAGGAGCCAGTTCATTCTGAAGTTCGTGTAAAACACAGCCTGAGATGTTGTCCGGTCCCATGGATGCTGTGTTTTTGGCTTTAGAGAGTGCAGCTTTTACCTGCGTAGCTGTGATTACAGGGACTGTGCATTCTTCCTGTATAGGTATGGGCCCTTTAGGGGGTGGGGGGGTAAAGTTAGCACTGAACCTATCTGCCAGCATGCTGGCAATATCAGTTCGTTCAGTAATTTTCATGCCTTTGTGCTATAACTCAGAGCAGATTTGGGTGTTGCCATCGATATTCTTGACATAGCTATAGAATGCTTTGTGGTTGTCCTTAGAATTAATGGCAATTTTGTTTTTGTAGCTAGCTTTGAAGGATCTTATAAGGGATCTCAGCTTCTTATTGAGGCTGACCAGGGAGCTCCTCCACTCATGGGATTTTACTCTCTTTTGCAACAGTTTCTTCCTTCTGTTGGACAGTTTGTTTATGGCAGGGGACCACCAGACTGGCTTCATTTTTTTGGAGGATAGTGTCTTGGTTTTGTTTGTGATAGCACGATCCATGCACTCGTGTAAGTGCTTATAGAGTGCATTTGTGTAGGATTCAGCAGTTGCAACTGTATTGTCCATCTGCATGAGTGTCATGAAGTTCACCACTTCTGTCTTAAGAAGCATGAAGTTGGCTTTGGAGAAATTTTTTACCGTGGTTTCCTTAATGTGGGGTGGGGGTGCGATGTGGATATCAAGGGTGATTAGCTTATGGTCTGATCGGACCAATGAGGAGTTGACTTCAGGTGTGGAACACTGGTCACTCATGTTGGTAATGACTAGGTCTAGGGTATTGTTGCCCCTGGTGGAGGTGTGGATAAGTTGATCCAGGGCATTGGAGTTTATGAATTCCAGAAAGCATTAAGCTAAGGAGTTGGTACACGAGTAGTTTTCCCAGTTAATGGTGGGGTAGTTGAAGTCACCCATTATTAGGGTGTTTGCTTGAACCCTAATATTTTCCAGTACATCAAGAAAAGAGGAGTGGGAATTCTGGGGCATGGTGGCAGATCTGTAGCAAGCTACAATTTAGATTGCAGTTTTATCCAGAGTTAGTTGCACTTGGATAACCTCGGATGCATTATGCTGAGCAACTAGAATGGAGGTGTGGATATCCTTAATGAATATGGACACACCTCCGCCTTAGGCGTTTCGGTCCAGGTTACATGGCTGAAAGGTGTGGTATGAGTTATAGCCTGGTAGTGCAGGGGTGCTCTCTGGTGCCTTGAACCAGGTCTCAGTCACTGCACAGATATCGATGTTCTCCATTTTAAGGAGTGCCTCGAGTGAGTGCATTTTGAGATTTAGACATAGCATTGAGTAGCATTACCCTCAGTTTTTGCTTGCCTGTTCCTGTTATGGTGGTGAATTTGTTATTTAAACATTGCCTATAAAAGGCACTATAGGGGCAGCAAGAGCCTTAGCCAGTATCCGGAATCCCAGGGGTGACAGGTGCAGGCCATCTGTGGCAAAGCATCGTGGTCTGTCGACCATGTCATCCCAAGCAGACAGATACTGGATCCCCTTAGAATGACACCAGAAGCTTAGCCAATTGTTGAAGTCAGTCATTTTGTCCTTGTACTGCGGTATCATCTGGGGTGATGGCAGAATGCTACTCAGGGCTAGGGTCATACCTGCCTGGGCTACAAGAGTGGAGAGCTCCTCCATATCTCTTTTCATGTAGTCCAGGGAGGCACGTCTCAGGTCATTCCCACCAACATGGACAATGACAGAGTCATATTTGTACTTGTGGTGGAGTAACCTGAGTGTGTGGGTTATGTGGCAGATCCTGGCGGATCTGAGAAGTAGATGCCAACATGAGCGGGGCCCAATGGAGAACCGTGGGTACTCCGCTGTTGACTGGTCTTCTGGTGGAGGTAGTCTCACTGATCCTGACTTCTTGGGTCCTATGCTGTCCCTTGCTGGTGAGTACTAGGTCCATTATGTTTAGTCTTCTGGTTGGAGAGCACACTATATCATCCAAGATGTTTGTGTTGATAAAGTTCATGAAACATTGTGCCTGTGAGCTAGAGGCTGTGCACGTTTTCCATTCTATACAAGGGTATTTAAAATCTCCCATGACTAGGGTATTTGGTTGGATGGTGAGTGCCTCTACAGGCCTAGTTAAGAGTTGTGAGCTTTGTGGTTCATAGAGGGTGACCTATAGCTGGCAAGGAAATGGTAAGGAACCTTGTCTATGAAGACTTGGACATGGATGAACTCCAGGGCATTATCCTGTTTAACCATCCTGGAGTTGTATTGGTTGCTAACATAGATCCAGACACCTCCAACTTTAGTCCCTGTCTGTGCTGCTTCTAATCTAAATGTGTGGAAAACACTGTAATCTTTGACCACTTTAGTACTTTTTTTTTTAAACCAAGTCTCGGTAACAGCAGTGATGTTTACATTCTCCAGAGTGAGGAGAGCTTGTAGGCTGTGGAGTTTCTTGTTTAGACTCCTGACATTGGGTAGTAACACCTTAAGGTTGCTTTCATTCTATTTTCAATTTTGGTAGTTTTGTCACTTTGATATTGCCTAAAAAGGCTCTAAGGAGGTGGATAAAGTTTTATGTAATATCCAGAAGCCTGAGGGGGGCAGACCATTCTTGGCAATGCAATGTGCTCTATTAACCATGTCCTTCTAAGCTGATAGATACTAGATCCCCCTGGAGTGACACCAGAAACTAAGCCAGTTATTGAAATCAATCATTTTCTGTTCAGACTTTGGTATAATCCTTGGAAAAGGTAAAATGTTACTCAGTGCAAGGCATGTACCTGTTTTTGACACATATTCAGAGAGATCCATAATATCTCTTCATATAGTGGAGTGAGGTATTTCTCAACTCTTTCATTCCCAAATAATCTATGATAGCGTCATATCAGTACGTGTAGTGTAGTGATTTGAGTGCATGTGTGATATAGCAGATCCTAGCTCCAGACAGGCCACTAACCATTACCTGGTGATGGGGGGACCTGTGTGTAGTACAATACAATTCCCCATGACAAGAGTACTAGGTAAAGTGTTTGCTTGCTTTATGGGCTTTGTTCTTGGGGCATCATTGGGTGTAGGCTTATGTGTTATGCTAGGTGTTGCTTTTGGTGTGTGCTTTAGTGATTGCTGAGGATAGGTGTTGCTGTTTTACAGATTAAGAAGCCTTTGAGATTTGGGAAGGTTTTCTTTAAGTGGCTCAGCATAAGAAGATATGTGTGTGTGTGTGTGTGTGTGTGTGTGTGTGTGTGTGTGTGTGTGTGTGTGTGTGTGTGTGTGTGGTGTGAGTGGTATGTGTAAAGGATGTAGCGTGTGTGTTCTTGACAACCTTGTTTGTAAAACAAGATGTTTGCCGCCAAGGAAGTTATCTATGTGCATCTCTTGCATACTGTGTTAGTTTATTTAAGGCTGTGCCATAACTTTAAATTCCACTTCTGCTGATTTTTTAACTTGAAGATTAAAATGATGGTCTCCGAATGATAAATACATCAGGAACTCACGACTAAATGTGCCACTGTGGTGGTTTCATCTCAACATCTGTTAGGAAGTCAGAGCATTTAAATATCATTCAATTCTGTAGTGTAAACAATGGCTGGTTTCTGAATGTTTTTTTAAGAAGACTGGGTTACTGGAAGATGAATGAAATGCACTGTCTCCTCCCTCACCTGTCATTATTCTTAAAAATGGAGCCTTTAGAAACACCTCAGCTTAATTAACTAACACTCCAGTACTCATATTGTGAGGCCAAAACTCTTTGCCATCATGCTTCAGTGCTTTTATATTCTGCTTGTCTTTTATCTTCTTAAAGTTGAATTCTACGTTTGCCCCATTCCCCACTAACCCATTAAGGTAAAGTTTCTGAAAGAGCTCCAGTATTGTCTTTATTTACTTGAATACCTGTCTAGTTAGCATGCTTGTTCTTCCCAACCTTTTGCTGTTGTCATTTTATAAGACCTTGTCACTGGCTTCCACCCCTTATGATAATCTGATTTCCAAAGTCCCTCCCTCCTGTCTTTTCATTGCTATTGAGAGTTGTATAAGCTATTTATATACTCTTCCCACCCTTTGTTTTCTGTAGATCTATGATACTCACTGCCCACCCAGCAAACAATTATTGCTCTTGAGTAAACCTTCTTTTCTTCTTATTGTCTCCTGCTTATTTTTCAGGATCTCAGCAAAGCTTGGAGGCCTAGCAGTAAAACTGTCTTGAAATTGCCTTCAGCAAGAGATTTTCACCTAGTTGTTTTAAGTGGTTTGTGGTAGTATTGCACTTGGGGGAATCTCTTTACTGTATTTTTACATTAGATCAGAGAGGCCAATAGAACATTTGCATATAACCCCATAAGGACCTCAAGTGTTTTAACTATATGCCATACCTCTCAACCTCTTAGCGCAAGAAATCTGTACAAAACCTGACAAAATGGGGGGACAAAGGTCCAAAAATAGGGACGCATTTTAAATATCACTCTTAAGAAAGTTGCTAGAATAACAGGATTTGTGTTAACATGCATTTTTTAAAGATATGAAGTCTGAAACTCAAGTGCATGTCATCATTTAGTGACTTTAATCCTTAAATAATCCCAGTGTTTTGTCAAAAAGCAGGATTTTTATGAGAAGTAGGCCAAAAATATGGGCATTCTGCAAAAATCTGTACAGTTGAGAGATATGTTATGACCTTAAACATTCATGACTTTTGGCTTTTTCTTTTTTAAGCTTATATAATAATATTCAAGCCAATAAAACCAAACCAGATTAGTTATAGCCACATGTCTTTCAGCATTTTTATAACATCAGCATAAGCAGACTGTTTAGCTATAGTCTGGAAACACAGGGTCTTTATACCCAGCTGATATCCATAACCATAAAGGTGTCTGCATAATATCCCAACTAACAACTACATAAAAGAGTAAATAGGTTACACAGACAAACCAAAAAAGGAAAAAGTCATGGACATTCAGAAGCTCATATAGCTGCAACACATGAAGTCCTTTAGGGCTCATTTGCATATATCCCATGGGCCTCTATTACAGGAGGTTTAAGGTATCACACAGTGAAACCTCTAGCTGGCTATTCTTTTTTTGTAGTATTTTTACATTAAGATGACTAAGTTTATTCATTTTGTGGCAGGAGGTGTTTATCTAGTCTGTATGAGTTGGGAAATGCACAAAAAGGCACATAGTGTAGTAATTTTGTTGGCCGGAGGGCCCATTAGTTAAATTCTTTTTTTGTGCTGCTATAATTTTTTTGCGCATTGATATGGGTTACCAGTGCGCTTTACAGTACCAAACACCTTGAAAGAATGGTTCAGAAAACCGTACCCTGTAAAGTAACAATACAAATACCTTGTGTACCAATAAGCTTAGACCAGCTAGTTGAGAGTCAAGTGGTAATACCTACAGATTTAGTAAAATTCAGTATTGTGGAAACATTAAAGTTAGTCAGATTTAGTGCTGTTTAGCATACTGTTCCAATAAAGCACCCTTATTAGTTCATACCAATAAAGTACCCTTAATAGCCTTCTAACCTCTCCAGCGGTTATCATTGCCACCTCGATCCTCAGCTGGGGTGCCTTCTGTGTGGAGTCTGCATGTCCTCCCTGTGGTCGCATGGGTTTCCTCCGGGTGCTCCGGTTTCCTCCCACATCCCAAAGGCATACTGTAGGTGGACTGGCTACTCTAAATTGGCCCTGTGCATGTGTGTGTGTGTGTGTGTGTGTGTGTGTGTGTGTGCCTTCTGTGGAAGGTTGAGCACCGGGCTGGCAATTCGACACCGTAAAACTCCACTGCCAGTCATGAGTGGGCAGGTGATCCACTGTGGTGACCCCTAACTGGGAAAAGCCGAAAGAAGAAGAAGAAGGATAGCCTTCTAACCCCAATTCACCAACCCCCCTGTAACTCACAAATCAAAGGACTGAACATTATGGATGTGCAATTTCCGAACTTCTCTGTAGCCAACTTGGTGGATATAGGCATTTTGAGACAATTTAGCAGTTATGTCATGTTTACTGGCAACCACTCAATCCTTAAAGAACCAGACACAGTATCTGAAAGGTATACATACATAATGACACCGGAGGTGAAATTCTCACATACAGGTACACATCAGGTTGCTGAAAACAAGCACAAAACACCCACATCACATAGCATACAACACACACATACTAGCATATGCTGACGCACTTAAAAGCAATCTTTCTAAGCAACAAAGATAGCCTAGACCACCCACTGTCAAAGCTCTGCCTCAGCAAGCCCAAAGGCAAGAAGGAAAAAACAACACCTAATAAGACACACATACTATCACTGTCAGTGGAGCCCCAAACACTAAGCCCCTAAGGCAAGTGAAGACACTTCCAGGACAGCAAATTAATTTCCAACTTTACCCCACTCACCCCCAACTATTCTGGCAAAAATGCTCTCAAACATAACCCCTCCAACTATAACTAGGGAGAATGTACTGGCTGCAATCACAAAAGCCTAGAACATAGCCTCAGTGGGCCTTGATAACATCCCAGGATGCCTACTAAATGGTCTAAAATATGACTTATTAGGTCCCCTGGAGTCATTATTTAACTATATTCATAAAGCAAGCTTTGTGCCACATGAATGGAGGACTGTGATGGACATCTCTCTTCGTACGAGAATACCTTTAACAGATCCTGGAAACTGCAGAGTCATTAGTCTGAATAGTCTTATTTACAAAGCCATGGAAAGGATTATCAAGGAAATTATCAACGAGGACATAAGAGACTTCCAGACAATGGATCCATCCCAGTTTGGCTTTGTTAATGGAAAGTCATGCTTACTTAATCTGGTGGACCTCTTTGAAGAGGTCACTAAGGTACCTTTAATGGATGAGGAGAAAACCATTCATACTGCCTACCTAGCTATGGATAAAGTATTTGGTGCAATACCCGACTCAGGCACTGTCAACAAACTTATGGAGCTAGGTAAAAACCCCTTTATAACATCCGGTCACTAGTGGCATCCCCCAGGGCTTTGTACTTGGCCCATTCGTCTTTGGCATTTACTTCTTGGATGTCAAACCCAATGTCAAAGGCCTTTGGCTAACCAAGTTTGCAGATGATTGCAGATTAGGAGCAGTCATTTAATTCTCCCCAAGATGACAACTTCCTTCAGGAAGGTCTACTACAGACAACCAATTGGTGCCTAAGCCATGGCTTAAAACTCAACATAAAGAAATATATTTCACTACCTTTTGGAAAGTCTACCACCCTGGGTAACTATGTCATTAGTAAAATACCCATAAAAGTTTATTCACTAATCAGGAATCTGAGAACTCATGTAGATAGTAATCTAGCCTTTGTCCAACATGTGTCCAAGGTAGTAAGAAAGTCCTTCTGTGTTGCTCAATTTATAAGCAATGGGATGGCATCTAGGTCCAGAGAGGTCATCATACCACTGTAGTCAGCCCTCATTATGCCCTCTTTGGTTGTTTAATAATTTGACTTTCTTTTAGTCTCTTTGTTAGCTAATTGGTATTCCTTCTTAGTTTGAGCCACGTCTTTGTTAGCCAATCAGCATTCCTTCTTAGCCTCAGCCACGTCTTTGTTAGAGTCAGTATTCCTTCTTAGTCTGAGCCATCCTTTCTATTTTCCACTTTTTTCCTGCACCCTCCTTTTTGTGATAATTTTCTGTAACTTCTGCATTCCACAAACAACTATTCTTATGTACCTTATTAACATACGTGGCTTGGTTGCCTTTATCTATCCTATTGTCATCACACATGGCGTTTTGAGATGCTGCTATTCTTCTTTAACTTTACCCATTTCCTTTTCTTCCTGATGTGCTAGAGCCCTGAATATATTCTTGAACTCTTATGCTTTCACTTCAGTCAACTTCCAAGTGTTCAGCGACATCTCTGTTGACCTTAGAGCCTTTTCTGACTACTGCTGTCAGCTTATTGTAGTCACCATTGGTTTATGCCAACTGTTTTACTGGAGATGACCTTGTAATGTCTGATTCTACCCCAGTGTCATTTCATTACTAGGAGGAAGTGTACCTACCTGAGTTGCATGTTGGTCACTATTGTATGTTATCTCGTGATTGTCTGTTGCTAAACCACACGTTGACCACCATTAGCCATTTGCCAAGCATTAGTCTAGAATGGCTTCTCCTCCTTTATTTTTGTTGCCCCACCCATGTGGATCCAGGCAGTCAGTTATCCTGCTTTATCTAGCAGGTCCTGCAACTGCTACCCAAGCATTCTCTTTTCCTCACTATCATGGGCCTGCTGTGGGTCATAGGTTGACATTATGAATTCTGCTGTATCTTTACAGTCGAGTCTGTTTGCTTATTCCGATGACATTTCTCACAGTCTACAGAAGACTTGCATTCATTACAATTCCCACACCATTTCTAGTCTATCCAACCCCGGAGTAGTAAACTCTAGATCACAAGTGACTGTGCTGCACTGCTCTTGTCTCCTGGCTGCACAGGATGTCCAGTCTCCTCCTTACCAGCATGTCATCCACTTCTAAGCTGCACGCTGTCAGTGAACCTGTGTTCAGAATAGCCAGCCTTAGTCTGTGCTTGGCAGGTTGCTTGGTTTTATGTCCAACTTAAGCTCGACAGAGCTGTCACAGATGGCCTAGTATGGGAACTGGATGGTGTCCATCTGTTAGCTTATTAACCCAGAACCACTGGGCTTTATGGTAGACATACACTGGCCAAGAGAAGCACATAGACCTTCTCCAGTGTTAGCATGGGGTTTTGGCATAGGCTGGGTCATCAACCCACTTATTATTGGCAAAAATCCATGCCCATTTTGGTGACAATAGTGCAAATGACCATTTCACCTAGAACCAAGTGTTAAACCATTGAGAGGCTAACCCTGACACAGCATGCTTTAATCCATGCTTTCCTATTTAGAAGATACTGCACACCACAGTTAATGCCTAAAGCAGTTGGTGTGCACAACTCTTCCCCCAGTAGGCACCACCTAAAGTCAGTACTGCTTGCCCATGACTTCATTCAGTTTTGGTTAAGTTTGAGATGGAAACATCTGACGTGTTTTTAGAGGTGGGAAGATTCCCATATTGACTTGGGGATAAGATGCAAATATGCAATATACACAGGTTTTGACTGGAGGTCAGGTCTGAATCCTATACCTTGTGCTTAGGAGATAAAGACATTAACCATTATGCCAGCTGCGTTCATGACCCTTATTATATTACTGCAAATGAAGCACCGGCTGACCTGTCAGTATGAGTCATGTAGGCTCCTCTATACTAAATGATCCTAAAATACTGTAAGGCTTGCTTGGCATTATGTTATGCTATTAAAATTCTTTACTACATGCACCAGGGACAGAGATTTGCACTCCCAACTATCCAGTCTCCTGTATAACCTCTGAGATACAACTTCTGCTGTACCCATCAAAAGGACCTTTCACCCAAGCCTGTGAATATTTGAATGGCATGAAGTGTCAGCTTTACTATTAACTGTGTATTGAGTAAATTGTCCATTACCTGTATTGTGGCACGTAAACTAACAGTCTCTGACTCTTTGTCTCTCCTCTTTCTGTGTCCTTAACATTGTCTTGCGTTTTGTTCATTCACTATTTTACCAGCAGTATTGTTATCTTGACAGGATCTCACTATACCTTTAGATATAGTATGTTGCCAAATTACCAAATCAGCCCAGATAAGGAGTAACTGTACAATTGCAAAGCACCCTTTTAATCTACTTCACAGGCCCAGGTTAAGAAAAACATTCTGTGATTATGGAGACCTACTTCAGTGCTTAGAGAACAGTCCTGTTATTTAGAGAAATGCTCACTAAATTGACTAAGAATGTATGCATTTTTGGTAACTGTCTCATGGGTCTGAACACTTGGTCCTTGTAGCAAAAAAAAAAAAAAAGTTGTTGTGAAGCTTAAAGTGTTCTCAATCATAATACAGCTCAGAGAACAAGCAAATTAGTTGCTAAATGGACCTATGGACCTTACATTTTGTCTGCTGTGAGTACTGCCAGCTGATCGCACAACAAAGGGGCTTGCAGACTTGGCATACTTGATAAATAGAACTAGCAATGAAAATAAATGATACATGTAAGTGGTATGCTTTGATAGTACCAATATCCTCAGAATTTCACTGACGATTTGCACTAAACTTTATTCATATCATTATTTACAACTTTGTGCAACAAAAATGAATTTTTCACATATACCCGTTCAGACTTGCATTTGTCACATTTATGGAACTCCTATCATTCTTCAAGATAAAGTGATCTTGAATGGTTTATTAAGAATAATTGAATCTCATTTAATTGTCATGTGATCATTCAGTTCGAAAACATGTAAAATCTTGTGAGGGTATAATTCAAAACACACACAAAAAAAATTTTTTTTTGGCCCAGAAAAAGCAACCCCTTTCATCCCTTGACAGAGGGAAAAATACCCCCAAACTCTCAAGCTCTCTGTATCTATATCACTATATACCAACATAACATACAGTTTATGTATACACACACACACACGCACATCATACCTCTCAATTGTACAGATTTTCCCAGACTGTCCATATTTTTGCCTCGTTTTTTTGTTCTGTTCCTCATAAAACTGTATTTTTGACAAATCACTGGGATGATCCAAGGACTAAAGTCACTAATGAATGATGTACACTTGAGTTTCAGACTTCATATCCTTCAGAAAATGCATGCTAACACAAATCCTGTTATTCTAGCAACTTTGTAAGTTTATAGGAGTAATATTTAAAATATGTCCCTATTTTTGGGCCTTTGTCCCCCCATTATGTTATGCTTTGTCCAGATTTCTTGCACTAAGAGGTTGAGAGGTATGACACCTAGATAGATAAGTATTTATTCACTTCGTGATCGCAGACATTTTGAAAGGATGCAGCAATTATTTTAAATATTCTTTGAATTTATTAGCAGTTACAAGTAGCTGGCATCCTTTCCATGAAGAGGTTCTGAACATCATTTAAATGGACACCAACAAAGTAGTTTTTCACCTCTGCAGTTATAACTTGAGGATTATGATTGGGTCTTTGGCCATAGCCAAGTTATTTATTTATTTATGTGTTATCATTTCAGAAGATAAGCACTAAGGATTCTCAGGTTGAGAGACTGTACCCCATAGCTTCTCCAAGCTTGAATCGCAAAGGTGATACTAACTTAAAAAATAACCATATAAAGATTGAATTCCAGCTGATGAACTCAATCTAGCTGGACAAGCTTCCAAATCAATTTAAGAGAATAAACCCAGTCCTCGATCTAAGATATTATGTTTTCTTATTTCAGAAGTTGAATAAAACCACTAAATAGCATCCTAATAAAATAACTCTCCCTGGTACTATCCCAGACACATTCAGTGACCATCTCCCTGCTTTCATACATCGCTCAACCAACAATACTAAACACCAACACCACTATATCCACACTTGCAATCTCAGCAACTTCAACCCCTCAAATTTCTCAAACACTTTTAAATATATAAACTGGCAAATCCTATATACACTTCCCCTTGACAATGCAGTAGAATATTTTAACTCTATCTTCCTGAAAACCCTCAACTCCCAAGCCCCACCAAGAAACAAACGAATCAAGACTAATTCTGCTCCTTGGCTATCCAAAGAAACTAAACAAATCATGCACTGCAGAGACAAATCCTGGAAGCTCTATCAAAAAATAAGATGCCTTCTACCTTGCTTCAATACACCCAACTTCACAACCAAGTAAAGAAACTAATCACCTCAGACAAAAAAAACTACTACAGTAAACTTCAATCCAACAATAACAAGAACCCAAAACAATTCTGGAAATCTATTAATTCCCTACTCCACCCAGGATCCAGGAATAATCCCTGTCCTGATCCTAGCTTAACTGACTCAGAACTAAGCTCTCACTTCAACACATTTTTTACAGAATCCATAGCTAATCGAACCAAATCTTTTCCCGACAATAATCCATCCAACTCTCTTTCCTCTACTCCCAGCACCCCTAATAACTGTACGCTTAATTTCCAACTCAAACCTGTACCAACTACTTTCATAAAAAGACTCCTATCAAAACTAAAGCCTTGCTCAAATGCCCCAGACATCTTACCCTCCTCCTTCCTCAAATCCGTTGCTGATGGTATTGCTCTCCCTATAAGCATTCTAATTAACAGATCTTTAAAAGAGTCTTATGTACCCAAACTTTGGCAATCTGCCTTCATTCTACCTCTTCACAAAGGAGGCAAAAACTACAATATCTCTAATTTCCGCCCAATTGCCCTACTCTCACTATCAAAAATACTTGAAAAATGTGTGCATCACCAACTTATGCCTTTTTTAACTCAGAATCTCCTCATAACTCCTACCCAGCATGGCTTCCGCCCTGGCCACAGCACCACTACCACCTTACTATCCTTCTTAGACACAGTAAATCGAGCATGTGATTCTGGAATACTAGTATCCATAGTACTGCTAGACCTTTCCAAAGCCTTTGATACCATCTCCCACAAGCACCTTCTCTTTCATCTCTCTAACCTTCATCTCTCCCCTGATACCCTTTCCTGGTTCTCCAGCTGCCTATCTGACAGATCTCAAGCTGTCAGATGGAAGAACTCTACCTCCTCCTTCCTGCCAACACCCACTGATGTTCCCCAGGGGTCCATCCTCGGACCCATGCTTTTCAACATTTTCATTAACAACCTTCACTCAATCATCCCTGATACGACAGTTATCCAATATGCAGACGACTCTACCTTAGTCTGTGCTGCCTCCAACCTACCTGAACCCCTGACTAAAACTCAAACAGCTTTTTCCACTACCGAAAACTGGATGCACCAAAACCATCTCTCTCTCAACTCTAATAAATCCAAAATACTTCTCTTTCCTCCCTCCAGAAATTTCTCCTTTGACAAGAATGCTTTCAGAGTCCTTAGCCAAAGCAACTCTGCCATTGAAGTGGTCCCTTCTGCAAAACTCCTCGGCATTACCATAGACGAACACCTTAAATTTGATATCCACATCCAACAAAACATAAAGAAAACCCATCAAAAACTAGGCATGCTCTATAGAAATAACCGCTTTCTCTCCAACTCCGCAAGGCAAACTATTGCTAATACCTACCACCTACGGAGCCCCTCTACTAACTAACCTATCTTCTTCCAGCACCTCTAAACTCGAAACTTGCTATAATAAAATCTCCAAATTCGCAACTAAATCCAAAACCTCTACTCACCACTGCCTAACCCTACAATCTCTGAACTGGCTGGAACTCTCAAACCTCCTAGACTATTTCCAACTAACCACCGCACACAAATTAATGTTCTATCCAGATAAATGCCCAGCCTTAACAAACATCCTTCCCCCTTACATCCCAATCAGATCTCTGAGATCTGAACACCAAAATTTAATCTCTGTCCACAAACCCAAATGCCCTGCAGGCCAACTCCTTCTCTCTTTCACTGTAGGCAAAAAATGGAACTCTCTCCCTCCTTCACTCAGGATTACACCTAATTCTGAATCCTTCAAAACCCTTCTTTTCTCTTACCTATCCACTAAACGTAAATGCTCCTGCTTTCACCCTACATAACAATCTTAAGAATTTCCCCTTTGAGCTCTCCATACTCCTGCTCTTCTCTGCACTATTGCCTCTTTTTCTATTCTCCTAATTAAACCTAAGCTAACATACTCAGACTAAGCATCTTCTCTCTCTTGACTCCATGTATTGTATATATTGTAAATATCAAGTAATTCACTGATGCTTATTGTCCAGTCAGTCTAAACTTACTGCCCTGAATGTAAATACCTACAAACTGTGCTACCTATGTCAGAATTGTATTTCAATGTCAATTTATCCACCTGTACCTGATTGCATATATGTATTTACCATTGCATTATGTAACCTGTGTATCCATATATGTATGTACTTACCATTGCATTAGGTAACCTTTGTAACCATTATTGGAGCTTTTCTCCCTGGGCCTCCACTGAAAATGGGCACACCACTGGCCCAGTGGACTTCCCCGGTAATCAAACTGAAATAAAATAAAATAAATAATAAAATAAGTCTTCCTTTTTGTTTTCAAAAGCTTTATTTTTGAAGAATGTCCAACACAGGTAGGTGAGCCCTGTGGCAAAAATCTCTCTTCGTTTTATTTCAGTTGTCTTGTAACAACTACTCCACAGACAGTCATGGCATTTATACTTTGTACAGTATCGGCACATTAGGAATATATAAATATGGATATAAAATCTCTGTTTTCATTGGTTGACAGAGTTACATTCATTTATGCAGATACAGGTACAAACTCTATATTCTCATTGGTTAACAGTGTTACATTCATTTTGTATAGAGATGGACCTATGGGAGGAGACTGGCCGCATTATAACCAACTCTTTCACAAGTAAGCTTCGTCAGACCTACCTATTAATCAAATGTGCAGGTAAACTAACACTCAGTTAAAAAGTAATTAAATCGAGGTTTCTAAATTATGACCAAACTTATATTAATACTAAGTCAGGGAACATTATCCAGGGTTGAATAATAGGATTGGACTATTTGGTACCAGAATCTTAAACATCTTAAAAAAAATCTTAAAAAATTATTAAACGGGTGTCGTGCCTGCTCATGCCCTTTAGTGCTTTGTCCAGTAGATGACCAGAGGATGTTTGGCAGACGCCACTTGAATAATCATATCTCAATTTGGGTAATGCTGCAGAGCATGTCAATAGTCTCCAGAAACTTCTGTAAATGGGATAAACCCCAGGGGAGTAAATGCAAGATATACCAAGAGTGGAACAAGCAGAACATTAACTTTTAGACAGTGAGCATAAATAGCGGCAGTGGATTAGAGAAAACATTTGCATTAGGAACATAGTCACTGTTAGCAGTAAGCATGATGATGCAGTTTTCTTAGGTTCAATACACTGTTGATGGAGATTATGATGTTAAGTCCTGGTGGTTTGCTTGCATTAAGCTGGATCTGCCATTCCAGCTCCCTTTTCTCCAGAATGTCATTGGTGGAGCCTTGTAGTGTTCCCTTTTCGACCATATGTATGATATGGAACCTGAAGGAGTTATGCCCATTATCATTTGCTTACTGGAATGATCCTACTGGGCTACAGAAGCTTTTTTTTCAGCAGAGGCCCCTGGGAAAAAGCACCATTACATAAAACTGTTTGCAGTATGTGAAACTCATTCAAACAACACTTGAATTCTAATAAATAAACCCATATTAAAATAAGAATAACATAACACATTGAGAAATATGGTACATGACATATTACAGAACTCTTTATAATATAGGTAATTAGTGTTTTAACGGTAGACCATTAGTTGAATATAGAGGCTGTAGGACATGATACAGAGAGTGTTTAAACAAACAGTACAAGAATATTTCATAAGCCTGTTGATATTGGGAAGGGAAATCATGGTGTAACAGTTGAGAATGTATAAAATAAGGGGAGAAGGAAATATTGTTATTAGGGTCAGATGATCTATAATAAAAAGAAGACGGTCTTTGACTTTTGTGGTAATTGAGTTATATATATAGAGATGGGGCCATTAGGAATGATAATGAAACAGGGTTAGCCTCTTGAGCTACAAACGCAGAGCCACATATTGATAAGGCGATGGTTTAGTCATACTTTTAAAACCATAGAGTGCTTGATTTGCTTGATACCTAGGAGAAGCAAGTTCCAGGTAGTCAACAGTGGAGTTGTTGGATTTTGTTGATGTCAACAGCAGAGTTCTGACCTGGGTGTATTGTAATAGGATTTGGGTGAGGTTAGGATGGCTTTCAAGTTTGTATATAAGATTATGGGTGAGAGGTAGGCAGGTAAGATCTAGGTGGTGCAGAAGTTTGATTCATTGCAGTTGTTTGAGAGCTAGACATTGGTTAGTTTTGTGGAGGTCATTGGCAGCAAATTTTATTACTTTGTTGTAGCATTGTTTCAAGAGAGTTATTTGCATAGTTTGTAAATTTATTGCTATGAGGGAAGCATAGAGGAGAGTTTGTATAAGGTAAGTTGAGGCAATATTTTTTTTCTCAGAAAGTCAATCAGATAGTGTTTGATTCTATAGAGAGATCCTAATTTCTTATGTTTATTTATTTATGTATTAATTTATTTATCTATTTTTACTGTTTGATTTATGTGATAGTCAGATTTTGGGATGTCCTCAATAGTGACTCTCAGGAGTTTTGTATGAGTCACTACTTCTATTTTGTATTTGTGAAGGACAAGGAAAATGAATTTGTTGATTTATTTAGTTGTTTAGGTACAAGTACGATCAATTTTGATTTGTTTAGAATTTAGTGAATCAGTAGGCCAGGTTTTAATGGAGCTGGAAGATTTTTAGGTACATTTTAAAGATTATCTAAGCTTTGGGCAGATGAGGGTTGAATCATCCACATATTGGGTGATGGTGTCTTTTTTACTAGCTGTGTTGGTGTCATTTATTAATATATTAAATGGTAAAGGTCCAAGGACTGAGCTTTGTGGGATATCAACAGATGCAACCTACAGATTATTTATTAAATACATAGATTTAAAAAAAATTACATCTGCAGCAAAGCTTGACAGACAGGTAAACTTCTTGAATCTATTTTGAGAACTCTTAGCAAATGATTAAGACTGATGACCTAATTCTAATATTTTTGTAGTACCTACCCATATTTTCTGCCAATTAAAAAAAGTTTGCCAGTGCAAAGTGTCTAACGGCCTTAAAAAAGCTATTAGTTAAGTAGATGTGCACTTTACTTTTGACTACAGTTATGCAGCAAGCAGTGTGAGGTGTCTTCCTGCTGTTACAGCTGTTAGTAGGTTTCTGAAGCATTTCTGTGGTGACTCATCAGTTTGGTAGCTTAAGATTTCATTTACCTCTTTTAGCAGTGACTTTTATACATAAGAATCTTATTGTAACACTTTTGTTATTTCTAGGTTTCTGTTTTGTTATAACAGTGTTATTTTACTGTCAGTTTCAAAGCATAATCAGTGTATGGCATATGTAACAAGTAAGTTGGGTGACATAGTCAGTGTTGTCTCTGTGTAGAAGGCATAGAAAGTTTAAATGCTTTCACATTAAAAAAAAAAAAAAAAAAATATATATATATATATATATATATATATATATATATATATATATATATATGGGTTACCTTTAAAATCCTGAAAGCTCAAAATCCTGAATCTCAAAATCCTGAACACAAAATCCTAAAAGCTCAAAATCCTGAAAACTCATAATCCTGAATCTCATAATACTGAAAAACATACAGGACACCAACACTGATGTGTGATTGTGCGGACATTTGGGGTAGGGAGCAGGTCAGGTAAGTGTGCGATTGTGATGGATGTTAGGGTTAGGGGCGGGTTAAGTGAGTTAGGGTTAGGGTGCGGGTGAGGTGATTGTGCAATAGTGACAGAATTTGGGGTTAGGGGCGGGTTAAGTGAGTTAGGGTTAGGGCACAGGTGAGGTGAGTGTGCGATAGTGACGGACCTTAGGGTTAGGGTCTGGGTCAGGGTAAGTGGATAGATAGTAGTGTATGTGCAGTGTAGTGTAGCTGCAATATAGTCTGTGTTGGTGTCCTGTATGTTTTTCAGTATTATGAGATTCAGGATTATGAGTTTTCAGGATTTTGAGCTTTCAGGATTTTGTGTTCAGGATTTTGAGATTCAGGATTTTGAGCTTTCAGGATTTTAAAGGTGATCCATATATATATATATATATATATATATATATATATATATATATATATATATATATGGCTGAGACCACATGTTCGAACTTGTAAAAGTTCGAACACTGACGTAAAACCACATAAAACCAAAAACCACAAAACTAAACGTCTATAGCTTATAGCATCCCCCTGTACCCCCCACATCCCCCTTACTTAAATATACCAACTCCGAGATCGCACTACATTGCAGAAATGTGAAATCTTCCCTTTCTGCTCTGTACGGAGATCTCCATTCAGTCAGATCAGACTTTTACAAGTTTGAACATATGGTCTCGGCCATATGTGGTTCGAACTTATAAACATTCGATCTACTGAAGGGGAACCATATATATATGTGCTGAGGAATGGTGCTGTACTCATTGCTTGGGTATAGTCCAGGATTACCTAGAATCTGTGGTTCAGGAAAGTAAAGTCTGGTTTGCCTTGCTTAGTCTTTTTGTGCCGTTACCCTCTCCAGGAAAAATGGAAGGAAAGTGAGATATAGAGTGATATATTTCTTAATTGAGCCAGATTGTACATGTGTTTGTTACCTGCATAATTACCTTTGTCCCAAACCATGGCTAAAGAATCCTAGATGGATCAGTCCAACTAGCTGGTCAACAAAACAAATTAGTACTGTACAAGAATATAAACCCAGGCAGGACACTAACTGCACTGTAAAGCCACTGAAATGTAGATTTACCAAATAATTCCTTAGGAAATGTAATTGTATAGCTGTTAGAGGCCATTTAGTGCTAATAGCATGCAGCCTGCATCCAATTATTATTTATTACTGCCCTTTATCCGGCCTCATAATGTGGCCCATATTCATGCTATTTCATCAGTAGTTTCGTAATTACTTCATGTCACTGTTTTATAGTTGCAAAGGCAGCATTTAATGCATCGAAGATATCTGTTTTGTAAATATATCAGTTAGCGTTTGACTCCAGTCGAATAATCTTTATCCAATAGGAAGAACACACATGGCACAGAGCCATCAAAACTAGCTTCTTTGCCTACTAGCATAATAGGAAAGCCATAGGATCATAGGACGTTACTAAGCTGTTGGGCCTGAGGCCCTTACAAGCCTAGCCAAGAATTTAGCCCTTGTTCCAACAAGTCAGCATCCAGTGACCCTGTCCAGCAGAGACACAGGTGGAATCCCAGGGGTGTATTTTCTGTTCCCCATCCGGTGATCCAGGTTGCACTTAAAAAGGGTTAATGAGGTGCTCTGCTTGACATGGAGAGGGAGTCTATTCCACAAAAGGGGGAGTCTCTGTGACACAAATCTATCGGCCAACTAGTACTGTTGATGTCACAGACTGGATTGAGGTCACGTTTGTGGGTTATTTGAGTGAAGCTTGACTCATGGATATGAAGCAATCCCATCAAGGTGGAGTCTAAGATTGCTGAGACTCAGATAGTGGTCACCTCTGAGGAGTCTGTATGAGACTAAGTGGAGGGACAGGGCTTTTAGCCTGTCTGTGTAGGGTAGGTGTTTGAGGCTCTGGATTTTCCTGATGAGGAACCTCTGTGGTCTCTCCAGCTGCTGCACATGCTTTGTGAGGTACATGCCGAAAGGGGCGTTGTACTCAATAATGGGTCTTTTAAGGGAAGAATACAAGGGTGTTATGACCTCCTTGTCCCTGGATGAGATACCCTTCCTAATGAGGTGGGCCATGTAGAATGCTTCGTGTACAATGGAGGCAATATGGTGGTCAAAAGTCAGTTTGCTATTAACCTGGGTGCCCAACTCCCTCACGACTGAGTGTGTGCATAGGACCTTGTTATATTAATGTGACTCTCCTCAAAGGGGATGCTGATGCATTTTTTTGGCATTCAGCTTAAGGCATTGTTTCTGGCACTAGTCATTTGTTTGGGTGAGCCCCTCTGGTAGATGTTCACATTACTAGGGGAATTTACGACAGCACCCAGCTTGCAGTCATCTGCAAACTTGGTCAGCCATAGCTTACTGGTTCTGGCCTGCACCTCAGAAAAGTATATCCCAAAAAACAGAGGTTCTGCTTGTTATGGTCTACTGCTTGAGGTGGCTTCCCCTATTTTGACTAGGTGGGTTCTATCAGTGAGCTAGCTTGCTACCCATCTGGGTTTGTTTATGTTGTGAGACAAAGAAGAATTGCTGTGAAGGATATTATGGTAGTTATGCAGTGCATTCCAGAGACTGCAAAATGTTTATTACTAAATCCGTGCACGTTCTGTGTACTTTGGTTCAGAGTGTAGGAAATACAATAAAACACAGATATTTTCATCTGTACAAAATAAATGCATTCAGTTAATACATTCAAAAACAATGCCAGCTTTATCCGTATTAAACATTAAATAATAAAATGTATTTTTAAAAATGCACGAGGAAAATTAAAGTAAAACTAGTAGATTTCTTTATTTTATTTTAATTATTTTAATATGTTTTATCCAGGAAAATCTTAATGCACATAGAGAAGTGCCACTTTTCAGGGATAATTTAAAACACATTTTTTTGTTAATTATTTTAACCTGTTATTTGTGAAAGTGACACTCTACACAAAAGAGCAGTCCTAGTTTTCAGGGATGTAAGTGAAGTTGTGTTGATATAGTGAAATGGCATTAAGAGTCACACAACATCCAGGTGGAAGACGTGGGAATCAAGGTTAAGTCAGGAGGATATAGTTAATTTGCAACTCAATATATGATGCAAGATCTGTCAATAATACATATATAACCCTAACGACAGCTGTATATTGAGCACTGTGCTGTTTCAAATATCCTACAATGGACAAACTTCTTGAAGCTGTATGAGGAAATGAAAAAAAAAACAGCGGTCTGTGGCAGTAAGTTCTTGGACATATTAAATTGTACAATGAAGTTGTCAAATCCTGTGACTTTACTGCACAAAAGCATCAACGTGATTCAATATTATAAAGTGTGGCATGAGAAAATTCTGTGTAAATCATGTAATGATTTCTCTGGTCCCTCATGCTTCATCAGTGAATAAATCACGTGGTGTGAGTAAATACAATAAAACATTTAGAAAACCTGCAGTTAATAGCAAATTGTAGATTAAACCATACACTGCTGCTGAGGCAGCAAAACAACACAAAAGGGGGGGGGGGTAATAGATGTTTCCAGAAGCTGTTGATTCTTACAGATGTCCACTGCTAAGTAAATGAAGAGAAGATGATGAGAGGAATTCCTGTCAAAAGTCAAGGACACAAGGTCATAATGGACGCATGGAAACTGGTGGTTCTTTGTACTTATACTGGGATGCCAATAATGAATGCTAATATTTTGATATAATATGTCTTTAGCATATTGTTGGCTCTCAAACTGGCATTTACTGATTCTGTGAAATTAAAGGGGAATTCTTGCACTTTTTTATATAATTCAGTGTCCACTAGTTTACTGTTACTGGATAATGAAGTATATCAGTTTCTGTAATAACTGTTTTCCCAGTTTTAGATTTACTACCACTCTGTAATGACCTTTACCCCTTGAGATGCAAATATGCTAGTCAGACTGGAAATGCAGGCATTATAAACATTTTATTTTCCTGATGAATTAAATCTTTGACTACTCTGTTTAAAGAGCATAAATAAAGGAGTGATAACGGAGTGAAATGGACTGCAGCATCCGCATTACCTTTCTGTGTTTATGACTTCAGTGCTGGCTTGTTTAACCATTCTACTAACTGAGTCCATATTTTGCTTCAGATAGCCCCCGTCATGGAACCTCTGAGCCATATCACGTGCCTGTATATTATAATTCTCCGAAGTGGAACAAATCCTTTTAAGTCTTAAAAACTGAGACTTAGGAATATTCTTTATAACATGGGGAGGATGACAACTGGAAGCATGGAGCAAATTGTTGAACTGGAGATATTTCCTAGAAACATTACTGCTAAGTGTTCCATCATCCAATACTTTAACCTCCACATCTAGAAAAGTAATGATCTCTGGGTGGTAATTAAGTCAATGGAAAACAGACACTATCATACAGGGATAAAAGCCAAACATTTAATTTATCTTTCAGATTCATTATGGAATAGGCAGCAATACCAATGATTTGCAACAGATTATACACAGACATTGGGAAGTTCTGCATATGGAGGATAGACTGGCTACATTTTTACAACATAGATGTAAGTTTTGTTATAGGAGAGGAAAAAATATGGGTGGTTGGTTCAATCATTACAAAAAGGGCAACCAGGTAGTTAGGAATATAATACAAACTAGATTGGAAGGGGCCCTTTAATGGGTTATTTTTCACGTGGATATTGCAGGTTCTGCAAGATGGTTCCCAAACAAAGTTCCTTTACCTCTTTCAACTATTCCAAAATTTATGACATTAAAGTCTTTGGCAGCTGTGGTAGTGACTGGGTTATTTATCTGGTTAACAGTACTTGTTCTGCTTTTTATGTGGGGGCAAAATTCTTGCCCCTTTAAATTCAGGATATCAGAACATATGAGTGACATTAAATGTCACAGAAGTAAAAATGCTTTATATAAACATCAGTTGAAACATCCTTCTGCAAAATTCAGGTTTATTATTATAGATAGAATTTATAAGCAAAACACACTACAGGAGGATATGCATTCTTTTTTGAATTTCAAGGAACGTATATGGATAATTAAATCAGGAGCTTTATTCCCTCCAGGACTCAATCAACAAATGTGATTGGTTAATTATAGGGTGCATTATTGGTTCTTATGGTATAAAAACTGTTTGCAATATGTTAGTTTATGTAGCACTGAAGAAGACTATATGCTGAAACCGGTATGCTTTTTCACCCTTTGGGTGTTATGTATTTAATATTATTGGGAGTACATGCCCATATTTACATTTTTATATATTAAATATCTATGCAACTGTGGATTTTGGTGCTGGCTTGTGTGTTTCTGTATATATATTTACCTAGCAGAGTCTAGAAAGACTGAAAGTTAAGACCGGAGTGTAAGAAAGTTTAGTAACAAAGAAGCACTGAGATAATTAGTAAGTGTGCTGAGACAGCTACACCTATTTTTATTTTAATCAGCTGATGTTAGAAATAATGTAAAATAGACACAGCGATAATAACGAGGTGAATAACGGTTTATTGGTTCTGAGCCAGGACAGGTTCACATTCTACTCGGGTAGAATTTTAGGAAAGTATTGACCACTCGGAGATGGTAGAATCTGCCTGATGGTGAAAGGCAAGGAGTCCACATTTGGCTAGATACTATGTAAATGGAATCACGTAATGAGTGATATAAGTGTTGCAGGGATTTTTTTTCAGAAATACCATGGCTTTCTTTGATGTGTTAATGGGACAGAAGTCAAACAGAGAATCAATAAGCAGAAATATGATTGAGGATGTTCATTATGTATTTTAATATATTTCTGACTGGATTCTTTGGTTATACTTGAAACAGGAATTCCTACAGATGTCTTCAGAGTATCATTTTTCTCACTTTGAGTAAGTAATCCAATTCAATGGACATTATAGTACTGCAGCCTTCATCTACAAAGTTTTAACTGATTGCTTGCATCTCACTTACTGTCTTTTCCGTGTGAGACTGACTTCTACAATGCGTAATCAAAATAAAGAAAGTTAATTTAATACAAAAAAAAAAATCTAGTGACTCTCAAGTCAGACAAGCAACTGGTGATTATAATTTCTGTGAGTTTGGATTTGTCATACCATTTTAACACTACTAATAATTGTTTATGAGTTTTTATGTAATAGGAGGTGGTGTGCATCTCACTTGTCTTTTAGAGGTGTAGATTATGTACAATGTAGGGGACTCACTTCACATATAAAATGTGATTGTGATTGAGTATTCTGCTGGGATGAGACTATTAACTCTGCACGTTTGAACTGGGTATTGGGAGGTGCTAATTTTTGACATGTTCATTAAAAAGCAGAATTCTGGACTTTTGATGTTTTGCTGTTTGAGGTAACAGCTGTGGAGTATGCACTGATGAAATATGACATCAGAGCAAACAGTACAACATCATCCCATAACGTGGCACAGTAAGCCATAAGTGACATACAGGTATGAATTGTGTTTATGAATCCTAAAAGCATGTATTCTCTGTTAAGGTCATGTACAAGCATAAGATATTAACGCCATGCTTGCATACCTGGTCTGGATTGCACTACACAGTAAAAAAGAGTTCATAAGTTTGTGTGTAATAGCAAGTCTATGATGTGTTTAGCTCGAATAGCGTGTCTATGATGTGTTTAGCTCGAATCAGTATATGTAATCCATTTCAATAAAATGTATATTTAAGGAAGATGCAAAAGTTTTCAGACAACTAATGACAGTGGTTCATAGGTCCATAGGTGTGTACTAGGCTAACGACTACAAGGGCCTTTTTCAGTGTAACCTTGCATCACAAATCTCTGTCAAGTTCTGGTACCCTTGTTACATGTAAGCAGGAGCTTGAGAGATGAAACATTAACAAGCAGGGGCCTGGGAGATAAACCATTTACAGGCTGCCTTTGTCCATTAGAGACAAAGGTGCCAAACCAGGGATGAACTTCCTGTTCCCCCTCCAATTGTCCAAGTTGCACTTGAATTGGGTTAGGGAGGAACTTTGCTTCAAATGGATGGGGAGCCTGTTTCAGAGAAGGGGAAGTCTCTGAGATACATGCCTCTCTCTCTAGCAGGTTCTACCTATGTGTTTAGAACAGGTAGTTCTGGTGTTATTTGTTTTGTGGATATGGAGGATGTCCATCAGGGTGGGGTCCAACTATGCCTTGTATGTGCCAGGCACAGATCTCCCCTCAACAGCCTGTATGAGACAGAGTACAGGGATGGGGCTTTGAATACAGGGATAGGTATTGGTAACTTTTCTAAGTACAAAAGTATAACTCTTAAAGTCTGAAAAAACTGCACATTTCTTAAAACAGTGTCATCCTATAGTACATCTGACTTCATGCCTCTGAGGAAAAAATAAAAACAGTGTGATGAAAGTATGATCCAGACTTTAAATAGAAATAAATTCTGGCAGATCATAAAATAATCTGCATAGTGAAAGTAAAGTGACCTAAATAGGAACTGAATTCATTTCCTGAGAGAATTTGCAATAAAATTAATTTACACTTACTTGGTTATTTTAGGAAGTCTTATATCGGTAGAACTGCTTTTCTAATCTGAAGCAAGCTAATGTAAGAACATACTGTAGGTAACCATTACAGCTGTAAATACGTTGGCAGGAGATTGGTACAGTATGACACAGTTCACTTAATAGTGTGCTGTGCTGTTACAGAATTATTGTTTCCTCTTGTATGCAATGGTCCTTTGTTTTGTGTCATCCCTAGAAAATTAGTGTAGGGAATATAATATTTAAAATATACTAATCTCTTCTGCATACATGGAAACCATCAACAATCTGCTAAGTGAAGTATTCCTCATCTCCCTTGTAGTAGCAGTGTAAAATATCAATATATAAGCAGCACAAAACAGTCACAGTACATTAAAGCTGTATGCATTATTCATCCTTCCTGCTGAAGCCCCAAATGGAATCAAAGCCTGACTACTGTAGCCATGTACAACAATAAAAAAGTTGAACTGGGAATATGACAGCTCCACACAGCCACTTGCAGTGTGTACCAGTTGTGGGAATTAAAATCATTACATCATTAACGGTATCTCATCAGTAGTGGAGTATGCAGTTTTCCTCACTGCTGTGCGATTATGGACACCATGGAGTTAGTATACATATGTTTTCATGGGTGGGTGCAAGAGGCTTGCTCCTGAAAAACAATATTATTTTATATTTGCTGGAAGTAGTTTTCCATGCTCTTTCTTTGCACAATTGGCACTTGCTGAAATTGACTCTGGTGGGTCAGCTTGAATCCACAGCATATCAGGTACAGACTCCTAGCTTTTGTGTTCATTCTTTGTACATAATGAAAATCTTACAGTTGCTGGTATAGTTCATAGACTTAAAACATAACATATGACTGTTGAAAGTTCTGGAATCAACAAATCTGTGGTTTCAGTTACACTTGCAAGGTACTCATAGGTCACATACAGTAATGCACAGTTAGCATTCATGTAATCTTAAGTCAAAAGCCATAATGAATAATAATAAACGAGTCCCTCCTACCTCAGTGGCTTACACTTATAGAAAAGTACACACCCTGACATACAGTGTTTTGATAATATGAAAAAGCTTCAGTAAGCTTCAATAATACATTAGTGGTTATCTGTTAGTGTGTTAACTTGTCACTTAACTTTAATGTGCATATTTTTAAAATAAAGTGTGTCCAAGCTCTGTACTACATTTAAAAAGTATAAACCATGATAATTGTAGTAATGTATATTCTGCTTATGGTTCACACTTTAGACTGAGTTTGTAACAATATACTGTTTGTAATCACTTTTCCAACCTGCATGAAATCGTTAACATTCTGATGTAACTCTGGGAAATACATACGTCCGGGAATGCAGTCTGATGCACCTCCATCTAACAGCTGCTGGGCATGGAGCTTCACCAGGTGTTCTTCCCCTTCCCACATCAGAACAAGTCATGAGGACAGGTACATCTTGAGAGCTTCTACACCCTCCTACTGGAACAAGTCATAATGTCACGTACATTTCCTGAGTATATGAGCCCTCAAATAATTTTGGGAGGCACCCAAAACGTTTCTTTTCTAGATGTATACATCTATCTGTTTAGCCAGGCATGCACACATTAATTGTCATGGGAATAACATTTTACTCAACACAAAAAAACAACCGCCTCTGCTTCAGGCAGGTAAGTGAAATTAAAGGGGAATAAGTGAGACACCAAAGAAAATAACTGCATCCAGAAAATAACTGCATCCAAAGTGAAGCATGTTGGTTGTATTACTGTCTATTCACTTAAAGACCTATAGCAGTGTAGTATAGTAGAATATATGCTAATCTTTTGTTCCATGTAAAAAACACCACCAGAAGAAAGGCAGTTACAGTATGGTAGAGGCAGTCACACTGGACTTTAATGTTACATTGGGACGATCAGGTACATCCTTGTCAACAGTAGGACTAAGGCTGGCAGGTTTTAGGCAACTCATCATCTCAAACATTCCCAAGTTAAAAACTCTTCCCTTCTGATATATATATATATATATATATATATATATATCTATATATATATATGTGTATATATATATATTTAGGCAGAGTCTGCATGTCCTCCCCGCAGTTGGGTGGGTGTTCGAAAGATATGCGTAAATGGGCGTGCCTTTGTTGAAGGTTGAACGTCGAGCTGGCACCTCGGCGTTCGTCAAAAATCTACTGCCAATCATTAGCGGACCTAACCGGGAAAAGCCAAAAAGACAACTATATATATATATATATATATATATATATATATATATATATATATAGGCCCCCTTCAGTCGATCGAACGTTTACAAGTTCGAACCACAAATGGCTGAGACCATATGTTCGAACTTGTAAAAGTTCGACCGGACTGAATGGAGATCTCTGTACAGAGCGGAAAAGGAAGATTTCCCATTTCCGTAATGTAGTGCGATCTCGGAGTTGGTATATTTAAGTAAGGGGGGTGCAGGGGGACATAGCCCCCCTGCTATAGACGTTTAGTGTTGTGTTTTTTTGTTTTCTGTGTTTTTATTTCAGTGTTCGAACTTTTATGAGTTGGAACATATAGTCTCGGCCGTATGTGGTTCAAACTTGTAACAGTTCGATCTACTGAAGTAGATCCATATATATATATATATATATATATATATATATAGAGAGAGAGAGAGAGAGAGAGAGATCAGATTCTTTGAACTGCATCTCCTTAAAAATGGCCAAAAAAACCTAATTTTAAAGTGTTTTTTGCAGGAGGGCAGGCCTTCCGACACTCTTTGAACTTATATGTACCAACTGCCCAGATGCCCCCAACTAAAAGAGGAGGAAAATTACCCCATATTACCATTACTGCTGGCACAATTCACTGACAGTGATTTCCTATGGAGGAGCTCTGAAGTCTCAGTTTTTTCAACCCTCTATAAAAGGCCTCATTTTTAAATAAAAACGTGGTTTCCTTTTGCAATACAAAGCTCAGAAATAGTCACATGTGAATAATTAATTATCACATGTACAATGTATGTAAATATAATAGAGAACTATTAGATGCATGTTCCTTTATAAAATGTTATACAACAGGACTTTTTGTGATCTATGTCCCGTCTTACATCTCTGAGATGCTCTAGCATGCATTCTCAAACATGTGACATAGTTTGTCCTATACAGTATAAGTCACATGGACAGCTAAGACAATATGCTATTACCATAGAGTAACAATTTTGAATGCTAACAGGCATGCATTTATAACCATACATCCTTTACATTCCTCACTCAAATATTAAAAAAATATCTGCATAAACCAACCTATCCATAATGTTAGGGAAATTCTTATATGATTAAATTCATGTCTAATACTTCATCTGAATTTATTCTATTTCAGTGTTTTTTTTTTTTAAGTAGGTGCCACTCTATCAACAAAGGAGGCTTAACTAGATACGAAAGAAATTTCACTGGACCTAACTAAACTTCCCTCTATTACCACTAATTCCCACATTAGGATTCACCACTACATCTGTTTGTACACTTCTTTTAGAGCGGAATACAAATCTTCTTTATTGTATCCTGTGTTCTTCAGTCTTTGAATTATATGCAGACTGTGACACCTTTTCAAACTCATTCTGATTGGAGCATAAAGAATTTCCCTGTAAAACTCAGAATACGGTAAAAATTTTACAAGATATGGTAAATGTGCACTGGTATTATATAAAAAAGAATTAGTAGCAGTAGGCTTCCAACATAAGGTCAGTCGTCCTATCATTGGTAATGTACAAACTAAGATCTGAATAGTTAATAAATTGCTAACTGCATAGCAAAATTAAAAGAAAGGACAACATAGTTTTTCTGAATTCTCTCTTAATAAATAAATAAATAATAAAAAATTAAAAATATATATATCCCCTTCCCTTAACAATGAAAAACTAATAATCAATATATCTCTTACAAAAAAAAATATATATATATATATATATATATATATATATATATATATATATATATATATATATTCCATAAAATGTGTGCATGGTTAGTTCCTTGAAAATTTTCCATGAAAAGATTGACATAAGTAGGATCATTATGTTACCAAGAACTGTAATTTGTACCAGGATGGCTCATAATCCTATGAATCAGATTAAAACCTACCTCGGCACAGTGAATAGCATTGTTCCCTTGCAGCAAGAGGCCCCCCGGTTCTATTCTCAATTGGGGTGCCTTCTGTGCAGAGTCTGCATGTCCTTTCTGAGTTTGTGTGGGGCTCCTCCAGGTACTCCATAGGTACTCCAGTTTCCTCCCACATTCCAAAAAATGCAGTAGCTGGATTGGACACTGTAAACTGGAAATATGAGTGTGCATGCGAGTGTGTGGTGTGGAAGAACTACCGTGGAAGGACTAGCCACCCAGCAGTGTAAACCTTGGCTCTAGATGATTGTCACAGGTGAAGTGACAACCCGACCTTGTGCAAAATGAGAAAAAGGATTGATGGATGGATGGATGGATCAACACATTTCAGCATGATATGTGATATGTCAGTAATAAGGACACATTACAGATAATGAATGTCTGTTAGCACACAGGATTTTCCACAGTGGTGTAAAATACACGGTTTGCTGGAAAATTATAAACATAAAACTCAGCCTCTTTTATGTCCTATAATCAGGACATCAGTACTTAATGGAAACCATTTATATGTGTTTAGAAACATGGCTTAAGCAGTTCGTCATTCTTTTACATATTTAAAGTATATTTGGATTTCATTAAATCGATGATTTTTTTTTAATTTTATTGCCAGGGTAATATTTTAGTTGCAGGAAAATATAATGTTTTCCTGAACATAGTAAACACGTTTTATGTTTTGAAGATTTGAAATACTGGCTAAATAAGCATTATGCATGTTGCAGTCTTTAGTTTCCTTGATTTAGACTGTGCTGAAGTATAGTATATTTTATCTTGATACTCACGGGTGTTAGTGGTACAAACCCATGCAAATGTGTTTGTTTCTTATTGCAGCAAGAATATTCTTTTGTTAATTACAGTTATTTTAAATCACATGTTGTGACATGAATGCTTATTGGTGGGTTATTTATTTATTTGTATTTGTTTTCTGAGGTAGAGCATTGATCCCCATGGACCTTTTTCAAACTCAAC